>NW_015387580.1:150827-166315 GCF_001527695.2 Protobothrops mucrosquamatus
CTACCAATAATCTTGCAGCTGTTATAAGATTCAACATCAAATTCATTTCTTTAACATCCAAATCTTCCATAATGCCTAACAAAAATAACTGCGGTGTAAACTTTATCTTTTTCTTAAAAATATTTTGAATATTCCACCAAATCTTAATCCAAAATGCTTTTATATCCCTACACGTCCACCAAATATGAAAATAAGTTGCCTCTAAACTTCCACATCTCCAACATTTGGAGTTAAGGATTTTTTGATTCCCCAAGAGCAGATGTGGATTGATCCACCCCAAGACTTCCATCGTACTCAGAGAGAATTGTAACCAATATCAGGCATCATGGACAGTGTTTCTATTTGTATGTATCTGTATTTTATCATAGGAAAACTCTTTGAAGTTTTTTTTCAGATTTTAACACTTTACTTTTCTTCTTTAAACATATACGCACATACTGTACTTTTCCGGTTTTTGTATTAAGACAAATTGCAATAAAAACCTGGCAGCCACATTAATTAGAATACCTGCTTGTGTAAAATGTGAAGAATGTAGCATTTAATAATTTTGAATTCTATGATGGCCAGTGATTGAACAAAAACAGAGAGAGTTTGGAAGAAGAGCCTGAGTAGAGATCTTGAACCATGGACTCCAACAGCAGGTACTATGAGAACTGGCGGGAAAAGGGAGACAACTCAGCAGGGCTTATCAAGAGTTGTGTTTTTCCTGGAAAGGAATAAAGCTTTAGATCTCTGCAAAGTGGGTATAAATTGCCTTTTTGCTTCCCTTCTTCTGAAGTCATTGAATGATGAGTTACTGGTTTAAGTTCTCCTTGAAAATGGAGAGACTGCTAAAGATCCAACAAGATCCCTTTGGAATCTCTTCCCAGTTGCTAAAGTTAGGATATACATAGATCAGGCATGCATGCATTGCACTGATAACACAAGGGGCTGTTTTTTTTTTAAACAATAAAGCAGTTCTACAGTTTAATCCAATTGTACAATTAGGCTTTACACTAACTAGGGAAGAAGATGAACAAAACCAAGATGAGTATTTCTTAGTATTACAATCCTAGTGAAGACATTCTGTTGACAAGACAGCATTGTTTTCATCAACAGAAGCGTGTGTGTGTGTGTGTGTGTGTGTGTGTGTGTGTGTGAGAGAGAGAGAGAGAGAGAGAGAGAGAGAGAGAGAGAGAGAGAGAGAGAGAGAGAGATGGGGAAAGACAGTCTTTCTTCCAGCCAACAAGATCCCCTTGGAATCTCCTCCCAGTTGCCTTTGAGATGATGATTGGGTGCAGAGGGACCCAAAGGGAAGGAGATGAATGACTGCAGTCATGTCAACAGTCTTCTGTTCATTTAAAAAGTCTAGTGAAGAAGTTTCATAATAGCAATTTTTCTAGGACTCTTTTTCCATACTGGATACAATGTGAAATGGAAACGGGTGTGGGTGGGGAAAGTGGTAATAGTAGTAGCCTAATAGAAGGAAAATGCAGTGTGAGAGATAGGCAAGATGTGAGAAAACGCCTGGCTACAACCACCAGGGGGGTCCACAAGATACGGTCAAAGATGTCAAATTATGTGCATTGCATATAAAAACCCCCTCAAATAGCCGTAACCTTGATCATACTGTTGTGGTTCCCATCTTGACTTTTTTGACCACACCTTGTGGATATCCCTGAAATGAGCTCAATTTGTAGGTGTTCTAATCTTTAATGTCAGAGTGAAAGCAGCACCTTTAGAATTCCTGAGGAGAATTTGCTGTTTGTTTGGGAATGCAACTAGATAGCAATAACAATAGCACTTAGACTTATATACCACTTCATAATGCTTTACAGCTCTCTATAAGCAGTTTACGGAGTCGGCCTATTGCCCCAATCAATCAATCAATCAATCAATCAGAATACAGTTGGAAGGAACCTTGGAGGTCTCTTAATCCAACCTCCTGCTCAAGCAGAAGACCCTATACTAGGCATGTCAAACTCGCGACATCACGTGACGTCGCATGACGTATCGTGACTTTTTCCCCATTGCCGGCAATGGGGTGGGCATGGTTTCAGTGTGACGTATCCGGCCCGTGGGCCGGCAGTTTGACATGCCTGCCCTATACCATTTCAGACAAGTGGCTGTCCAGTCTCTTCTTAAAAACATCCAGTGATGAAACACCTATAACTTCTGAAGGCAAGTTGTTCCATTGGTTAATTGTCCTCACTGTTTGGAAGTTTCTCTTTAATTCCAGATTGCTTCTTTCTTTGATTAATTTCCATACATTGTTTCTTGTCTTGCCTTCTGGTGCTTTGGAAAATAAGTTGACCATCTCTTCTTTGTGGCAGCCCCTCAAATACTGCTATCATGTCACCTCTACTCCTTCTTTTCTCTAGACTGGCCATACCCAATTCCTGCAACCGTTCTTTGTATGTTTTTGTGTCCAGGCCCTGGATACAAGAAGTGCTCTTCTTTGCACTTTTTCCTAAGCATCTTTTTGTAATGTGGTGACCAAAACTGGATGCAATATTCCAGGTGTGGTCTTACTAAAGATTTATAAAGTGGTACCAATACATCACATGATTTGGATTCTATGCCTCTGTTTATACAACCAAGGATTGTATTATCTTTTTTGACTGCTGCTATGCACTGCTGGCTCATGTTTAAGTGATCTCACAGTTACTGTTTTTGAACCAGGTTTTGCCCAATCTGTACTTGTACCTTTGGTTTTTCCTGCCTAGCTGCAAAACCTTGCTTTTCTCCACATTAAATTTCATGTTGTTGGATAAGGCCCATTGTTCAAGTCTCTCAAGATATTTTTGGATCTGGGTCCTCATTTCACTGACCTCAGAAGGATGGAAGGCTAAGACAACCTTGAGCCAGTCAGGATCAAACTCCAGGCTGTGGGCAGCCTGCAATACTGCATTCTAACACTGCACCACAATGGCTCTTACACATTGGTATTAAGCTCTCTTCAAACTGTACCTTGGCCCTGAATGACACACAAATGGATCAGATTTCAAAATGATCATGCTTCTAATTGCAAATAGGCATTTAGATGCCACTGAATAGCACAGAGGCATTCTCTTGCATAATCCAAAAATATGGGGGAGGGGGGAGACAGATGGCAATAGCTATAAATGCAAGCTTCTTTTGTGTGTAACTATCATATTTTTCTTTCCTGGAGATATTTTAAATTCCTTGCACCTGTTCTTTTTTAAAAATATAATTCTGTTTTATATCCATGTAGGCTTGACTCAGCTGTTCAGAATTTGCCCATTTTAAACCCACTGCCACCTTACATATTCTCACAAAGGGTTTTTTTTTTACCTTTATTTTTATGCGGTACAATATATTAAACACTGCCTAGAAGAATGGAAGTTATAGTTCAAGTATAAATATGGATATTTGATGTGAAAATATGTTCCTGTGAGTTGTTCATAGGACAAAAGGAGCTAAAATGTTAAATGTCAGCCCTCTTTTACGGAATTTGATCATCTTTTCCTGTCCCCATACATTGTCTTGAACACTAAGTTAGTGTATCTTTTAAATTAACTGAAAATTCAAGTGGCCATTAGTTTCTCCTCTTTTTGAAGCATTTCTCCTCCTGCCTTCTTCCTTTGACCGAAGTGAAAATTATAATTGGATTTGGATCAAGAAGTACAGGTAGTCTTCAACTTATAAACAGTTCATTTAATGACCTTCAAAGTTAACAATGGCACTGAAAAAAGTGACTTATGACCATTTTTCACACAAGCGTTACAGCATCCCCACGGTCAAAATTGGCAACTAGCATGTATTTATGACAGTTGCAGTATCCCAGGATCATCAATTTTTGCGAGCTTCCGACAAGCAAAATAAATGGGGAAATCAGATTCACTTAACCGTGTTACTAACAACTGTAGTGACAGAACGAACAAAGACTTGCAACAGAAATCATGGATAATAAAAAAAGTTTCTTCCAACATATTAACAACAAGAAAAAAGTCAAGGAAATGTAGGTCCACTAAATAGAGAAGATGGCAAGGAAATAACAGACAACAGGGAGAAAGCAGAGCTGCTTAACTCATACTTTGCATCAGTCTTCACACAAAAAGAAACTATAGCCCAACATACAAAAAAAACCACTGCAAAAAAAAACCTAGAAACAAAAATTAAAATAAGCAAGAAAATGGTAAGAGAACACCAGAGTTCTGAAGAAGCTAGCAGATGTTATCTCAGAACCACTGCACCATATCTTTAAAAATTCCTGGAGCACCAAGGAAGTACCTGAGGATTGGAAAAGGGCTGATGTGGTTCCTATCGTCAAGAAAGGGAAAAAAACGGACCCAGGAAACTACAGACCAATCAATTTAACATCAATACCTGGGAAGATCCTAGAAAAGATAATCAAAAAACAGATCTGTGAACAACTAGAAGCAAACAAATTTATAACTAGTAGCCATCATGGGTTTGTTAAAAATAGATCATGCCAAACCAATCTTATTTCATTCTTCAATAAAGTGACTAAACTAGTAGACCAGTGAAATTCTGTGGACGTAGTATACTTAGATTTCAATAAGGCATTTGATAAGATAGACCACAACCTACTCCTTGGTAATCTAGAAAAAGGTGGAATAGACATCACCACCAGATGGATCTGTAGCTGGCTGGCAAACCTTACTCAGTGAGTAGGCCTCAATGGCACTACATCCACATGGAGAGAAGTAAGCAGTGGGGTACTACAAGATTCCATCTTAGGCCCAGTACTCTTCAATATCTTCATCAATGACTTAGATGAGGGAACTGAAGGGGAATTCATCAAATTTGCAGATGACACCAAACTGGCAGGAATAGCCAACACCCCAGAAGACAAACTCAGGATCCAAAAGATCTTGACAAACTTGAACAATGGGCCCTATCCAACAAAATGAGTTTCAATGTGGAGAAAAGCAAAGTTTTACATTTAGATAGGAAAAATCAAAGATACAAGTACCGATTAGGCAAGACCTGGCTTAAAAACAGTAACTGTGAAAGGGACCTTGGAATCCTAGTGGATGATCACTTAACCATGAACCAGCAGTATGCAGCAGCAGCCAAAAAAGCTTTATAAAACCCTAGTAAGACCACACCTGGAATATTGCAGCCAATTTTGGTCACCATATCACAAAAAAGTTGTTGAGAGTTTGGAAAAAATTCAGAGAAGAGCAACTAAGATGATCAAAGGCCTGGAGACTAAAACATATGAAGAATGGCTGCAGGACTTGGGTTTGGCTAGTCTAAAGAAAAGAAGAAATAAGGGAGACATGATAGCAGTATTCCAGTATTTGAGAGGCTGCCACAAAGAAAAAGGAGTCATGTTATTCACCAAAGCACCAGAAGGCAGGACAAGAAACAATGGTTGGAAACTGATCAAAGAGAGAAGCAACCTGGAATTAAGGAGAAACTTCCTGACAGTGAGGACAATTAACCAGTGGAATAGCTTGCCTTCAGAAATCGTGGGTGCTCCATCACTGGAGATTTTTAAAAAGAGGCTAGTGAGTCACTTGTCTGAGATAGTATAAGTTCTCCTGCTTGAACAGGGGGGGCTGGACTAGAAGACCTCCAAAGTCCCTTCCAGCTCTATTCTATTCTATTCTATTCTATTCTATTCTATTCTATTCTATTCTATTCTAATTCCTGCCCTTGTTATAGAAACAAGACGTGTGGCGTACTTCCAGCCTGCATTGCTGTAAGCAGTGATAAGAGCTATAGCCCAAAATGTATGGACAGATTTTAGAGTAAGACAGCCATGTCCAATCCATGGCCCACAGGCCACATGCAGCCTTGGACAGCTAGTAATGCAACTCCACAAGATTATAATAAAAAATATAAAAAATAAAGCAAGTTTGTTATCCATATACATTAACTATGTTATATATTTTATATGTGGCCCAAGACAATTCCTCTTCACTCAGTGTCACCCAGGCAAGCCAAAAGGTTGCATGCCCATGGAGTAAAATAGCAAAGGATTTTTTCTATTAGATCTATTAATTAGGGAGGAACACTCTTGGATATTACCTATATTCCCTCAGGCTTCTTGATTCATTAGTATTCAACTCTTTAATGCCTTCTAATGCCTCAAAGACCACTGTCTTCTAAAAACATATGAATAATGAATATTATAGAAGTTGTTTACGGGCAATGACTGTCTTCTAGATCTTAAATTATTTGTTTATGACTAAGACCACATATTGGGGGGAGGTCAGTATGATATGTATGCTCAGGAAGACCCTGAATGATGACTGGTTTCGGTTCTTCTTTTTGACTTTACCAAACATCATACCACTTAATCCCTTTAACATTTTATAATTTCCAGTATTAGTCAGTAACATCTGTAATTTATTTTATATCAAACATTCAGATATTGGGATTCTCCAAAGACTGATTAGAATACACTGAATTCCCTCTGAACCACATTTCTGGGCAAAAAGTGTTTTGTGGAAAATAACTTGTAAATTAGTCAGGGAAATTTTAGGCCTATGGCAACTTTCATATTCAGTTCTCACCTGTTGGTATTTTCAATTATCTCTGTTAAAGTCTTTAAAGAAATTCATGGCATTAACTATTAATATATTACCAAGCATTGAAAAAGAATTACCGGTAATCAGAAAAGCTGGAAACAGTGAGAACCAGGAGTAATACTTCAACCTGGATTATTTGAAAGTAGAAAACACTCAATTTGTCTACCCCATTGTCATAAAGTTGCAAACAAAAATGGAATTAATCCTTGCTGGAGCTTTCCATAATAACTAATTTTTAAAGTATGCTGTTTGCTTTGGTTCTTGATTATGTATATAATTTGTGGATTATAAATAGGTGGTCACAGCTACAGTATTTGTTCATATGTGAAGAACAGTGAATATATGTAAGTTCTACGGTATTATTTTTTTCTCTGTTATTCTGAATCTTGAATGTAAAATGTATCAGTTCTCAAGTGTAATGACAAACTGAGTGGTAATTCCGATTATTATAGAATAGGGCTTATTCAAGAATTCTTGGAAGCGAAATGAGTTTTCTGAAAATGAAATAGCTATACAGTAGGAAAAAAAAGCCTAGATGACAGATAAAAGCTGTACAGTGTGACAGATAAAAGCTACATGATAGATAAAATTCTCAGTGTTCCTAGCATGGAAATAAAAGCAAAGCAAAGCAAAGCAAAACATTTTAAAATTCAACTTTTGAAATTCAAACATTTGAAATTTGCAAGTAATTAAAGCTACAAAGATGTGTTTGGTGAAGGGGAGAAAGTGACCTCTGTATGCAAATACTATAAAGTAAAGTTCAGAAACAGGAAGTAGAAAACCAGGGAACTGTCCAAATTCATAGGTTACACACTATGAACTGTTCTTATTGATAGGATATTTGATCAGGAAATAATTTGTGGAAAGCCCTTGGTAAGTGGTGAACTTTAAGGCAGGGAGCTGGGAAATATTGTTTCTTATGGCTTCATGCTGAAATAAATACATTTGCCTCCTTATTTTACATCTTTTTCAAAACATACTTGGTCAATAGTTAATTCATAGCAGGTTTTGTGTAACCCAGTGACAACCGTGGAGCCACAAAGTCACTCATGAAGGCAGGATTTATATTACTTCAGCAAGGCTGGATGACACTAAGATATTACAGAGAGTAACATCATTGATGAACTAATCAAAGAGACTTATTGCACATAAAATCTAACTACAGAATCCTAGAAAGGTTTACTCTGAAATATCTTCTATCAAGTTCACTTATAGGCTTGAATTTATTATATAAGATTACAGTACTAGCATGTTGAGAAAGTGAATAATTATATCAAATTGAACAGGTTGCAGCAAGTCCTATTTCTTTACAGAGCTATAGTAGAAATGAGCATCGGAACTTTCTCACAGTTATTGCTAATGAAAAGAAATATCGAGGCATTAAAAAGTCAGATATTTTTGTTGTTTCATTAGAGCAGTGGTGGCAAACCTATGGCACGGGTGCCAGAGGCGGCACTCAGAGCCCTCTCTGTGGGCACACATGTCATTGCCCCAGCCTTGCCTCCGTCCATGACCCCCCTCCTCACCAGCAGCCTCCCTGGAGGAGAGTCGCCCCTGAGCGTGGCCCACGTGGAGTAGCGCAGCCAAGGACATGGCAGCCAGGCAGCGTAGACAAGACTCTGCCCTCATGCCCCAATGCGCACAGTTGATGCTGCACGGCGTGGGCAGAGGGCGTGGCCGCCATGGTGCTGCTGGGCTGCCTGGGCGATCTGCGGTGGGCCCTGGAGGCGGTGAGTGGCCCTGTGGGCAGGCAGGGTGGGGTGGAGCGGGGGCAGGGCAGGGGGTGGGGCAGGGGTGGGACAGGGGGTGGGGCAGGGGCATGGCCAGTTTTGGGGCACTTGGTCTCTAAAAGATTCGCCATCACTGCATTAGAGAATTGGCTTAAATTGGGAAAAGCCTCCTACAGGGATCACAAGCACAGCACATATTGATGTCCTGTACAGATTATGGAGACGAATTTCAATGAAAAAAAAAACCCACTTTATCCAGCATTCTGCCAAAAGTTATTCAAAATCATTGAATCCCAGTGACCTATGATGAGCGCTTAGCACTGTTTGCATTTTGATGTGCTAGATGGGACTGAATTATACTCAGCCATGCACAGATTCATAGCGTACAGTTCAGCCTACACATTTCCCTCCCCATAACTCAGGTGAATAAATCAGATGGCCAGGTGTTGTTTTGAACTTTTTGGGAAGAACATCCATATAATTGAATGGGCTGTGAAAGTACTCTGAAGTACTCTTTCCAAGACGTTCTTCTGTCTAAGAATTAATCTCCAAAACATTCTGGGTTGATACTTCACATCCAGCCAGTTAACGGCTTTGATTCTCACTGTTACTCATTTTTGATGAAACTACTGATGTTTTATCTAGATTTACCAAGCACCCTGCATCTAAGTTTCACACACATAAGTACTGTTTGATTTCTCCCACTAGGTGCCAGTACTTGACCATTCTTGGCTGTTCTATAAAACTACATACTATAAATTGGTTTGGGCTGATTGAGCTCCATGAGTCTTATTTTCATGTTGGATGATAAGATATGTATTTAAATAATGTTCAAATTCTTTGGTCAATCCTGGTGTATATCCTTCACATTCCACTTCAGCTATGGTGGGCCTCTGTCTCTGTTCTCAGCTTTCCTGCTTTTCTACAATAGCATTTACTATTTTCTGTAGCTGCAACAAAATGCAGCCATCTTCACTGTGTGATGAAAATCTTGTAAATACACTTATTATGTACACCAGTCCACTTGGCTCAAATTATTGTTTAGTATCAATTTAGATGATTTCTACATCAAGCATTCACCTTGTGAAAATCTATATGATAATCATGGCATAAAACTCTTTGGAGTGATCTCTCCCGAGCCTGTGAAATAAGTAGTTCTGTTTTTCCCCCCACAATTTTGCTGGTGAACTAAAAGAATCCTTGCAGTATTAGGCCTAGTTCTCTGTTCCTCTATTTGCCTTAAAATTATATTCTTTGGAATGCAGTGTCCCCAATTTTCATAAAATATTTGCTGTTATTAACTTGTACATATCTAACTTGAACCTTCTTCCAATATTCATATCAATATATTTTAAATATTTTTCAAAATAATAATTGTTTCTCTTATACACATTACCAGCAAATATACAAAATATGTCCATATAGAAGGTATGAAAGTTGAATTTCCCTATAACATTATCCACCTAACTAGAATTCCCTTGTTCTTTTTTTCCAGGGAAGAATAAAGAACGTTGTAAATCTACCATCAGATAACATTCTTCATATTTTCATCGGCTGTAGACATTTCTTTGAATATCTTTGGCTTTAGCCAACTCCTGGATTAATCAACATTTTCACTATATTCTAATAGCAACTATAGACTACATACTGTATACCTCTTCTGGCAGGTAACATATTGGCAATGTTTTATGGCATACTCCTACAATGTATGGCAGAGAGGCAACACCTATGAACTCACCCAAAGCATTCATGTTTTTATGCTGAGACACCAGGGATGGATGCCAGCGGTTTCAGAAACAAGAAAAATGATTAAGCTGCTTTAAATTATAACCAGTGGTAATTCTCATTCAAGCTCCATCATTTCAATGCAAGAAGGTTTCCTGTCTTCCTCAAAACACAAGTGGACACTCTTTCAATATGCTCTCTTTCCACGGAAAAATTCTACCCAATAAAAATGGGATTGCTGCGAAAATGGATTGCAATGAACAGATATTGAGCTACCATTTATGCCAGCTGTGACTTAAAGCAACAATTTATGGCACATAGACAGTTCCATCCGGATAGCAATGGGTTTCCTTAACGTCTGGGGGAGGCGGGAATTTTCTCAGCCCGTTCCAAGCCAATATTTAAGCCTGCCAGTGCAGTCAGAATTACAGCTCCCATTTATTGTCTGTTTCGTAACACTGCCAAATGTGATTAAATTACAAAGTGTGTTTCTGGCAGAACGTTTGATGACTCCTTTTTATATATGCCCATTACACTGGATAAAGCATAATCTTCAACCAAAAAAGCATGACTTTACCTCTAATGTTTGTGTCTACATAGCGAAAACACACACCTCCCACTGAATAAGGGATAGACCTTGCGTTTCATAAACAATGCAAAAAATTTAAGCGACATGTTTCAGTTCATGTTTTGGTTTTTTTTGCAGAAAACAGATCAGAAGACCAGGTCCTGAAAACTGAGTAATATCTCAGATCTACACTTGTAAAATGAGAAATATTTTAACATTAACATGCGGTTTATTCAATTAAGTTGTCGGCTAGCTCTTAAGTGATTTCCCCTCCATTACATTTGCTTTTCCTTTATTGTATTATCTATTTCTTTTCCTTCGATGTAGCCAACATAATTATTGGACTTTTAAGCCAAGGGCTGTAGGTATTCCCATAGGTAAACTCTGCACAGGGGAAGAAGGAACCTATTTACATCATAATTTTAATCAGAGTGCTGTTGCTCATGTAGAAAGTTGAAAATGCCAGTCAAGAGAGAAAATTGAAAATTGAGTTGGAGCTGCTAAGAAATGATAATGAAATCCATCAGGCTTAGACATTTCAGAATGACAACATAGCAAGAAGGAGACATGAATGGAGTTAAAGTAAGGAAAAGTCTACTGAGAATGGGCTGTGACTCAGAGCGTTTATGGGAGTGGGTGAATGCTCTTACTCTGCCAACAAAGGGGTTGGAAGCAACTCCCATTTCAAGCAGAACTTTAGTAATTGGATAGATGCCACCATCCCATATTCCTAATGCTCGTTCATCTGGGGAGGAACCCATGGAAACCTAAACAGGAAGGGCCATTGCATGTTCTAGAACAGGGTTCTCCAAACTTGCCAATTTTAAGATTTGTGGA
Organism: Protobothrops mucrosquamatus; assembly: GCF_001527695.2. Lineage (NCBI taxonomy): Eukaryota > Metazoa > Chordata > Lepidosauria > Squamata > Viperidae > Protobothrops > Protobothrops mucrosquamatus. The sequence goes on from NW_015387580.1 coordinate 162,194, forward strand.
CTTCAACTCCCAGCATAGCTAGCTGAGGAATTCTGCGAGTTGAAGTCCACAAGTCTTAAAGTTGCCATGTTTGGAGACCCCTGTTCGAGAATAGTAGTGGTTGGACCCATATAAGGCTCTACTTATTTTCTCACTAGACAACTGAGGAGCATGAAGAATTGCCTTGCAAATAATTGTTTTCTGGTTTGGAATGGGACGTTTAGGGACGGACCCTTGGCTATGCCTCCTTCACCTTGACCCATTTACAGCGAGCTTTCCTCCTCTGCTGAACCTCCCCCACCTGTTGTCCCTGGCCAAGGGGCCCTGGCCTTCTCCTCCGTGCCCTTCAGGCCGGCCCATTCGCCAAGGCACCTTTTGTCCTGGGCCTTTGGCTGCATGAGACAAATAGCCGCCAGCCAATTGGGTGGCAGACAGAAGCCGTGGTGTTGCGAGGGACAGCGTGCGATTGCTGGTAGTGATCACAGCGGCTGGGGAGGGGTGGCTTCTGGCATTGAAGGGCAGGCATGGGGGGCATGTTGGGGTGCTAGTTGGTTATTCCCCAAAGATTCCCTAACCTTAAAACAGCTCTTGGGTAGTGACAATTACCCAGCATGAGGGGCTCGGGACAAAGAGGTACCAGCAATGCTAACTCCCAAGAATGAGAGGCTCAGAGGCAGCTACAAGTACAGGAGGGAGGGAGGGTGGAATGGGGGCAAATAAAGAAATCAAACCTGATTGACAGGGAGCATAGTGACCCTGCCCCTACTCTGCAGAGGGCAGACGCCCGCCTACCTGCGCTCTTCCCCCTGTCCATGGTTTTTGTTCTCATGAGCATTTCTGTTGAGGATTGACGGAAGTGGGGGGCTGTTCGATTTTTATTCCCCCCCCCCCGAAATCTGTCTGCTGGGTGATTGCAGCAGGTTTTGGTCATTTCTCTCTTGTGCTGGGTGGTTACCCATACATTTTTGGGGGAGGGATCCCCACTCTGGTTGTTGAGCTTGCTTAAACCCCTCCTCCTCCTCCTCCTCCTCCTCCTCCTCCTCAGTGGAGCCCCCCCTTTGTCTGCAAAGGTAGAGCAGGAAGACCCCTGCTGAGCTGGGGATGATGGGGATCTGCCCTCTGCAGAGTCAACCAGGTTTAATTTCCTTTCTTTGCCCCCCCTCCCTCCCGTGCTTGCAGCTGCCTCCGAACCTCTCATTCTTGTGAGTTAGCATTGCCAGCACCATGTCATCCTAAGCCCCTCATGCTTGGTAACTGTCATCACCCAAGAACTGTTTTAAGGTTAGAGAATCTTTGGGGGATAACCAACTAGCACCTCAACACGCCCTCCCATGCCTGACCTTCCAAGCCAGAAGCCATGCCCTCCCTCCCACGGCCCCTGCGATCACCTATCGGCGATCACACGCTGCCCCCATAGCACCATGGCTTCTGCCTGCCACCTGATTGCTTGGCAGCTATTTGTCTTATGCACCCAAAGGCCCAGGACAAAGGGTGCCTCGACGAATGGGCTAGTCCGAAGGGCGCGGGCCAGGGCCCCATTGGCCAGGAAGAACGGACAGCAGAGGAGGAAAGCTCACTGTAAATGGGCTGAGGCAGGAGGCTCGAGGCAAAGGAGGCGCGGCCAAGGGTGGGAGCTGAAAGATCCTAGACCCTTTCTGGTTTACTATTAGCAGCAGGAGAGCAACAATCTGCTTCCCACAGGCGAGCTGAACAGCTAACTACATGGATATCAATCTGCCTCTTTCTCCCAGTAGCCATCTGATCAGCTTGCTGGTGAAGAACAGTAGTTGGGTCTCCCATTTCTTTTTTTCAAGTATAAATTTTTTTATTGTTTTCATCATAGAAAAAAAACATCACAAGTATTTCACAATGCTATAAAAAGAGCCCCCCCCACCCCGCCCCCCCCCCCGGACTTCCCAAACCTAATCCCAGGGTACTATTCAGATATAAGTAAACTAATATTAATATCCCTAACTCCACAGAGTATATTATTCTACATGAGTAGGTAAAATATATAGAAAAAAACAAATTAATTAGAAACCTAAATTATATTCCACCACTCTATGCTTCTTTTGAATATAAACAATCCATCTTCTCCATATTAATAAAAATTGTTCATTTGAGTGATTCTTCAAATAAGCCGAGATCTTTGCCATTTCAGCAAGGCAGAGCAGAACCAGGAATTTCTTGGTTGATTTTTTGGATGAGGGGAGGGAATGAAATAGTTTTTTTTTTATGGGTACATATGTGTTTGGTAGATAGGGTGGGATATATTTGAGTGCATCCCTTGATTATTAGGAACTATATCGATAAAATTGTAAGTGACTCTTATCTATCACAATGATATCTCTCATGTGAGATGTCACACCAGCAAGCTGCTGACAACAAATGATTCTTCTTTCTGGTTTAGTTTTTTTTTTTCTTATTTACATTTTCTATTTCTAAACTGTCCAACTCCCTCAGAGCTTTTAATTGAATATTATCGGAAAGTAGGAGGCTATCAGGCCCAACTCAGGAGACATCTGTCTTCCCCAGGCAGTTCAGGGTATACAGGAAGTAGCAGTGGAAAAAGGTGGAATTCCTTGGTTTGAAAGAAATCCAGGTGTATTTTGATATGTAGATTTATAGCTACTTTCTCTTTTTCATAGTGGTGGGTCTCAGGCCACGTTCAGGCTTCAGTTGCTCACCTTGTGATCCACTGAGCCCAAAATAGCTTTGCCAGCACCATATAGCAGCTCTTTATCTTTATCTCTCACAAGATACCTGGGACTCTGACTTCCGGTGGCAGGCGATTTCGCTGGTCGCAGCTGTTTGCTGCCTCCCGCCTGTTTTGCGTAAAAGCCGGTTTGACAGCCAGCATCTGCTGTCAAACGGCTTGTACCTTTCCCCTGGGCATAAGGGGATCGGTGAGCTGCCCGGGGTAGGAGTTGAGTTCCCGAGTCGTCCTATATGGACGATGTAGGCGAGAACTCNACAAGATACCTGGGACTGAATTGTCTCTTATTCCTCTGGAATGCACCCCTCTCTCTTGGGGATTCCATCACACATTGATACAGAAGATTTTAAAGATTAGTATTCAACTGAAGCCAGATTTTTCCCTTTTAGGACTGATGGATAAACATTTAGAAAGGAGCTAGAAAGGAGACAATCACTATGATTGTCGTGGCAAGATTACTATATGCACAAAGATGGAAAGATTTATATCGTCCCCCATAGAGGAGTGGAAGTTGATGGAATTGACAGAATTGCCGAGATGGATAAACTGACTTATGTAATTAGAGAAAGGTCATTATTGGCATTCATGAATATTTTTTTTTCTTTGTCTCTTCCTTTCCTTTTACTTTTTTCACACTTGCTGTACTATATTTAGATATTTCTTGCGTATGCAATATCTTTTAATAAGAATTATATTTTTAAAGCAGGTGTCTGTAGTGGGACACATCTATGCAACTGTGCATTGAACTACAGCCTTAATTCTTCTGCCCCAAGGCTTATGCTTAATATATTGCCTCTGTATTTTTTTTATATGCAGATATGATTTCTACAGCTCAAATGCTTATTTTCAGATGACACACATTTTGTGGAGCTTTGTGCAAGACGCATCCAACGCTAACAAAATATATGATCATCCTAAAATAATAAATCAGGAGGTTCAATCTTGACCCTAGAGGTATCTTCTGCATCCACTTTCTCATGTAAATGTAAGATATTTGCCTTACAAATAACCTTTATACATTTATTTAGAAAATATTTAAAGTTATGTGACAGTATTGGCAAAATATCCAACTTTTGTTTTTAAATATTTGTAATATTTAAAATATTTAATATTTAATATTGGGGGACATACAAGGCTTAACTGCAGGGAAAGCAATACTCATTTTACCCACTAAAATATTTATAGGTTATTAACTCGGGACAGATTTTGTAGATATGAAGTTATTTTGTAGCAGTTTCTTTTTGCAAACAAAAACAACATGGTAAGAAAAAAGTGAAAAATACTTGCTGATCAAGCTGGACTTACATCTCAATATCCTTGTAACCAAAACATTAGAGTATTTTTCATGCAATCTCAGATGTTTTTACTGCATTTTTTTTAAAAAATGACTTGTACAATAAATACATGCACAGATCTCATTAAACTAA
>NW_015387580.1:169031-224900 GCF_001527695.2 Protobothrops mucrosquamatus
AAGCCATCTAATCCATAAGTCAAAATGCTGGGCCAGGGAGCGTCCTGCCAATTGCTGCAATTATCTGATTTGTTTGATTGCAAAAGAGACATAATCTGAGCAAAATGCTTCAATTTAATTAACAAATGCATTAAGGCTGAATGAAAAGAAAAACACAGCCGTGGAAAATCGCCACTGAAAAGCTGAACCGTGTTAAAGGGATTGTTGTTCTTCATTTGCGATTTCAGCTTATAGTCAGAACAAGATGTTACCAGCAGGTGGCGCCCTCGCTTCAGGCACTAAGAGAAAAATCCATCTATTTTCTTTAGTTTCTTCTTCCCAGCATCAATGCTGAGATTAGAACAGAAAGTATTTGAAGCCTTTGGCTGAGCTCCTGTCCAATATGCTTTCTTGATAATATTGCTTGATCTGTCCCCTTGGAGAGGATTTGACAGCAGTTACTCAAGCACAGAATGGCACAGAAATAAAGCTTCGGTGGCTACGATCCAGGATTACTGGTAGCTTTCTTTTACACAGCTTTTCAAAAAGTATCCGTAGAAACAACAATGGATACTGTTCTTGGCTGTCTCACTGCAGAGACCCAACATTTTGCAAAGTTTCTTCCTTTGTGAATTGAAATGTAACAACTTAATTCTCTGCTTCTGGTCCAAGATGGGTGGTCAAGATGAAGGCTGTCCATCCAATCTGCATGTTTAGCACTGTTTGCTGTCCATCACTTCCAGTTTCTCTCTCTCCCTCTCTCCCTCTCTGCTATCCCCTCTTCTTATGATTGATTGCCTTGTTATATCTTTTTACTTGTTCATTCTGCATCACTGTTTCTCATTAATGAATTTAAGTACACTCATTACAGCACGTCAGTCCATCATCTCTTTTGAAACCCTACATCAGGGCAAGAAGAAACAGTAATGAAGCCCTTCAACATATGGTAAATATGGCAATTCATCATGCAAGGTTTTGCCTTTTCTATCCAGGAAGATAGAAAAGGATTTTCCTCCCTCCCACTTTCTGACACTGCTGTAAAAGTTGGGTTTTGAAATAGTAATTTTTTTTCTTGTGAGGATAAATTATTTAAGCCTCTCCCTTTGATTGATTTCCTCTGAATCCTGATGAAGGCCTTTTGGGAAAAAAATCTATTAAAATAGTAATATATTCTGATTCTTGTCTCACTTCTCTGCGTGGTGAGAAGCTCTAGTGGTGCAGAACTTATCTGGATTTAGTTTCCTTTGGAAAAAGATAATTGGAGACTGATGGTATTTTATAACATTTAAGTTACCGATATATTGATATAGCACATAAGGGAGACACTTTAACAGACAATTCACTCCCTGGTCATATAAGAGTTCAGAAATGGGATATTCGTCAAGTTGTTAACTAATATTTCTCCCCAAACATAAATGTTTATCTCTTTGTTTACCAAACTCTCCTCTTCACACTATGGTTACTCCCAATTCTTTCTACACATACATCTGTGGTAAATTATTTTAGTAAAGAACAAGAGGCATGCCCCCATATTCCTGTTCTGATTGCTTTTTCTTGTTCAAATATTTCAAAGTGTTCAAGTAACTCACTCAGAGAAGCCATCCAAATATCGCTGACCATTAGCACTCCTATATCACACCTAGGAAGATTTCAAGCTTGCAAAAAAGATTTAATGGCTGACTGGCACTCTAAGGTCCATCAATGAGAGCCTGGTGTGAAGATTTCATTTAGAATTCTATGTCTAGGAATGTGATATTTCATTTAAGTCACTTCTGGTTTCCTCATTTCAGCAGATGGACTTTGAAGAAACAGGAATGATTTGCCTCTAGAAGATGTGACTGCTCCAACACCGGAGGTTTTTAAAAAGAGATTGGACACCATTTGCCTGAAATGGTATAGGGTTTCCTGCTTGAGCAGGAGGTTGGACTAGATGACCTCCAAGGCCCCTTTCCAACTCTGTTCTTCTGTTGTTGTTGAAAATTGGTGTTGGGGAATACCACAGACAACCAAGAACACAATAAAATAGATCATTGAACAAATCAATCCAGAGTGCTCACTCGAGACACAAATGACCAGGCTCAAATTATCCTACTTGAGATACATAATGCAAAGACCCAGCTGTCTGGACAAGGCTCTAATGCTGGGAAAGGTGGAATGAAAGGAATGAGGACAAGCAGCAGCAAGGTGGATTAATTCAATTATAGTGGTGATGGATGTACTGTTAGAAGACCTGAAAGACCAGACTAGAAACAGATCTCATTGCAAAAATTTCTATATGCTTATCTATGTGGTCAATAAAAGTCATTTGACAACCATCTCTATCATCCATATCTATCTATCTATCTATCTATCTATCTATCTATCTGTCTGTCTGTCTGTCTGTCTGTCTGTCTGTCTGTCTGTCTGTCCGTCCGTCCGTCCGTCCGTCCGTCCGTCCATCTATATCTACCTACCTACCTACCTACCTACCTACCTACCTACCTACCTACCTACCTACCTACCTACCTACCTACCTACCTACCTACCTATCTATCTATCTATCTATCTATCTATCTATCTATCTATCTATCTATCTATCTATCGTTGGAACTGATGTTAAACTCTGGAAGTAAAAAAAAATCTCTGCAGATTTACTGCAGATCATTCGAAGATCTTTTTCTTTCAGCAATGCTCAGTGATAATACAATTCCCAATCCAGTAATAAAATCCATTTCAAACCAATAAGCAATTTAGAGTTTTACCTTCATTTTCTCGCTGCTGTATTCAAACTAATAAATTAGAAATACAGATTTTTTTAAAAAAATGTTTAATTAGCTATAGTTTCAAAATGAGCAAAAAGTGCCAAACATACAGTAAAGCTATAACAAATACAATCACATATAGTGCAGAAGTATTGAACCAATAAAACCAAGATTAAAAGAAAGGTAATTACTTCCCTCTCTCCATTGTGACAGATTTCTGTGGCACAATCAGTACTATTTTTTCCATGATGCTTGAATTGAGAAATATGAATCCTTCCGGGCTATTGCATCAATAATTAAACTAAATTTTTGGGTGCTCAATAATGGCAGAGACATTTTCCAGTTTTAATCTAGCTGTAATTGCTGGTAAATATCTTAAATTTGAAGGGCATATAGGTTTTGATGCTTGTTTGTGCTATAGCCAAAGTGGTTAAAAGCCTGGAGGTTTGATTGATTAGCTCGCGAAGTTAGCATTGAGCAGGATCTTGCAGTGAGGATCCATCTAGTTAAGGAAATTAAACAGGCTGCAGGTTTTTGTAATTATTGTGGCACAGTAAAGACAAGACAAGTAGCAAGTCTAACAGGAACAGGTATATACGGTATATATATATATACCTCTGCAGATCTATATATTCCATTTACTTCAGCCAAAATTAAAATATGGTAGGTTTGAAACTTTTCTATTTAGCTTTAGCCGTCCTTTTACTCTTTGCTTTTAATGGAATGAACCAAGAGACGCATTTCAATGAACTAGCACATATTTTGCAAATGTTCTGCTCTATGCCAAGAGGGAGTTTTGATTCCCGACTATGGAGCAAAGTACCGTTTTCCATTTGATCAAGTGTACAACTCTCAACACCTATTTGTCTTCTGTGATGTCGCAGGGAACAAGCGAAAGGCTGTAAGATGTATTCTTCTTCTCCTCGCATGAGTGCAGCAGGGCATAGCAAAGTACTGCAGATCCTCCTGCCTCAAGACTTATCTCAACTGGCATCTGAGCATGGTAACAAACCCACCTTGTGACATCTGGTTTTTTTTTCCTTGCCAAATCTCCCGTCAATGAAGGAAGCAGGCTTAACCATCCTTCACAGTCCAATCTGCTGTCGTTCTGTTCTTGTTTCCCTAAAAGCTAGGATACAACACTGCTCCTCCATGCGTGCCAAAGAAGTAGATCTGAATTTCTCAGCACAGTGATCTGGCAGCCTTGCTCTAGCAGTATGTTAATGGTTCCTTGCCCTAAGCCATATATCTGCCCTACATCTCAACATGAGCTAAAATTCTCTCACCACCGCATTTCCACTATGGAATAGAGGAAACAGCAGGCAGCTAGTAAATGGCAAGAGAGGTCAGTCAGAATTAGTATCTGAGCATTTTCCTTTGATTTAATAAGAACCTGAAAGAGTATAACCGTGAAATTATAGGACAACTCCACTGTTCCCCATTTGCTCCTAGCATTTTGGGTTTTAATTTTTATTCAACTCAGAGATGAAAGTGTAGGATACAGAAAGAAGGATTTTGGGATGAACCTAGAGAGGAGAGACAAGAGTTCTGTAGTCAGCCTCCCACTATCTGACCTGGTGATTGGTGGATGTTCCCCCCCCCAAGTGAAGTAGGGAAGATGAAAAAGAGGAGTAAAGCAATCACTTTCCTTTCACACAAGGCTCATGAATGATCAGGACAGCCCTATCCAATGGTGATTTAAAACAGAGGCAATAGAGGTAGGGTAGGGATAAGCAATGGGGGCAGACAAATTTATTCCTAATTTTCTATCCTTTCAAGGATGGACTAATGGTGAAGATACTGGCCTAGAAACCAGGAGATTGTGAGTTTTAGTCCTACCTTAGCCAGCAGGGTGATCTTGGGCTAGTCACTCTGTCTCAGCCCAACCCACTTCACAGGGTTGTTGTTATGGGGAAAATAGGAAAGAGGAGTACTATGTATGCTCACTGACTTGAGTTATTTATAAAAAAACAAAAAAGGCAGGATATAAATATATACATACATTAATTCAATGTGGAGAAGGCCTTCGGACTACATCAGAAACCCATCAAAGAGTAATTGTCAAACCGGTCAGTCCTGGAGGAAATCAACCCTGACTGCTCTTTAGAAGGCCAGATCCTGAAGTTGAAACTCAAGTACTTTGACCACCTAATGAGAAGGAAGGACTCACTGGAGAAGAGCCCAATGCTGGGAAAGATTGAGGGCAATAGAAGAAGGGGACGACAGAGAATGAGGTGGCTGGATGGAGTCACTGAAGCAGAAGGCGTGAGCTTAAATGGACTCCAGAAGATGGTAGAGGACAAGAAAGCCTGGAGGAACGTTGTCCATGGGATCGCGATTGGTCGGACACGACTTTGCAACTAACAACAACAACAACAAATAACAAGTGGCCTGCCATTATACAACTGAGACTAAATGAATTAGGTATGGATTAGGTCTTATTTGGGAGTATAAGCTATGATCAGGTTAGTATGAACAGAGTAATGATGTAAGCCTGATCCTTGTCAAGCACATTGCACCTAATACATATTAAGAACACAGAACAAGGACTGAATTGAAGGGCTGGTGAGCTTATTGTAGAACATCTGCAAGTGGGGTGCAAAAAGTGAAGATGGCAGCCACGACTGTCTGACTCTAACCAAAGCCCTGAGCCTTTTGCACATGCCTTGAGATGCACATAACGAAGGGCTGAAGCTTTGATTGCACAGTTGCAGATGTCATCTTGACTTATTAAGGCATATTATTAAGGTCTCCTCTTCTCTATTCCAATGCAGAACAGCAGCCTATGCTGTAGGATTATTTTTTTTATTAGTCATAGCAACAGATCATATTACCAAATACAAGTATATATCCAGAAGGTTTCCAGAGACTCTCTAAAAGGATTGTGCAATTTAATTATACTAGTTTCATTAGCAGGAACATGACACTTGCTGCAGTTTTTCATACTGCAAAGTTGTTAATAATTTATAATTTGCTTATTCCTACAGTAGCTGCATGAGTCACACATTGTATTTATTTATTTTTATTTATTTATTTTTCATAATTTATATGCCGCCCTTCTCCCCACGGGACTCAGGGCGGCTCACAGCATTTTAAAATAACACAACACAAACAACACAACACAACATTTCCCCTATAAAAGCCAATTAAAACCAAATATTTATAGTCTGTGACATTATTAAAATCATTGTGTTCCACAGAAAAGAGAGGAAATAAATAAACAAATAAATAAATAAATAAAGAAAGAAAGAAAGAAAGAAAGAAAGAAAGAAAGAAAAAGGGATTGTTGAGATAGTTTGTTTTTCAGTTACTTTATTGAACACTTCTTAAGAACCTGTTTCACACTTTCAAATTTTTGAGAAAATAATTGAACATGATTTGAATTGGTAAACTCTAGTCCTGTCAGCAGAAGCCCAAAATATTTGAGGAGATCACATATGCTAGATATCTAGGACTGAGGCCATACTAGAAGTGCAAAATGTCCTGGCATCCATATGACACATTTGTTTCAAGAATTCATTGTCCTTTGATAATTATTCGCATTTAGAGTGGCTGCTTATAAATATAAGAGCAGATAAATTTGTTTTTTTTTTGCTTTGAATCTGAATTCTAACCAATTAATAAAAAAATCCAGAATGGTTTATATTTACCTTCTTTTGAGAATCTGATAACTCACTATATGGTGGCAAGGGATTGTCATAGACCAAGTTGAGCCATCTAGCCAAATATTCTGTTTCTCTTGAGCTATAAACCTTTTGGTCTTTATTGCATGTAAATCACCAATCCCTGAATATATTTGCTATCGTCAGTTTCCAAATTTAAGACAGTCATTTTTGACAGGCAGGTTGAACTAATAAAGTTCTGAGAGGAACTCAAAAGTGGCAAGACATAGGGTAGGAGAGAACAACAAACTCGTGTGTCTCTCTGTTCCTTCAGAATAAGGATCAGCAACCTTTCGGTGGCTGGGTAGAAGTAGTCTGTGGGCCATGATGGGCAGGGTGAGGTTAGATGAAATGGTGGGTTTAGAACAGAGACCACATGCTGCTCATAATCATGTTGTGATGTTCTCACTAGGGAAGCACTGGGGAAAGCTGCCCTTGTATCAACAGAGTAGATTGGATAATAGTCCAACTTTTAGACAAATCAATAGAGTTGCTACGTTTATTTTTGGCATTTACCACACAGTCTTCTTTCAAATATCTTGATTTTCATGACTGCACTCTTGTTCAGACAAAAAAAGAGCAAGCAAATAAACAGAAAAGATACAGAATCTTAGCCATTTACCAAAAGGATTATGCTTTTTTTTCTTTTTCTTTTTGCCTTGCACAAAATAGGAATGCAACATGAACTATTTCCATAATCACCAAATCAAGCCGTCAAACTTTCTTCAACATGGCCAGAATATTTTCCTTTTAAAAGAGCAGTTCTTTAAGAAACGGAAGGACCTTCTCCTCTCCAAATGCTGGTACTTCAGAATTTTAATTTTTAAAAAGTCATTTGGCAAGAACATCCTTTCTCAGGAAGCATTTAGTAGTGGAGAAGCTGCTGTGCCACAATAAGTAGTAGTGTTTCCATTACATTTCACAGGTGATCTCAAATTAAGGGTAGAGCTGAACAGATCCTGAAACTAATTCTTTGTTGGGAAAATAATGCCCTTGATTTTGTTCTGAACATAGTGTGGCTTAATTACTGACCAATTTTAGCTACCTCTCATTTTGACAAAGAATTCATTATAGAAAAATAAATATGCCGTTTAACTACCGAATCAATACATTCAGCAACCATGTTATAAACCAGGCACAGAAATTGGTTTCTACTTATATGGAGCCGGGTGACAGCATTTTCCTTTATTTGAAATCAGTGCTCTAGAGAGGCAGAATTCATACATCATGCTATGCTATGATTTGTTTTAATTCTGAATAAGCCACAGTGATTAAATACCTGCTTTAGGAACCAAAGTGTTCATACATTAAACTAAGCCCCTACCATCACATGATGGTATAGTGCAGGGGTGTCAAACTGCTGACCCATGGGCCGGATGCGTCATGTGGAAGTTGTGTTTAGCCCAGCTCCCGCAAGGGGAAAAAAGTTGCGATACGGCACGACACATCATGTGACATGGCGAGTTTGACACCCCTGGTGTGGTGCAAGCAATTAGCCTCCCAATCATGCCACCAAACCTAGTCTTGTCTTCTGAGTGGTGGTTCTCCTGGAATGAAGTTAAGAGAGACATCAAAGACCTGAATGAGATATTGGACATCTCTTCTGTAATGATAGCCCTTCTCTTATAATAATGTTTTAAAGTCAAAAACAGTGATTCACAGTTAGATATATTAAAACAGATTTAGTCTCAGTTGCTAAATATGTTTCCATTGGAGATTTGAGTATCGTTGGGTTGTATTTACAAATGGATTGGATGTATACTGAGAGCCTTCACTTGCAAAGCCTATAAACTACTATTAGCTTCAGCCTGTGTCTGGGAACTTCTTTTGACAGAAGCACGTAATTGTGATCCAACTCAGTGCATGGATTCACACATTACACTTAGCTAAGGGCTATTAATCAAAGTTTATTGAACAAGCTACAATTAGCTGCATTAACACAATATGCTGAACCTTGAATTATTGCATCTATAGTTCTGCATTAAGAGTAAACCAATAAAGCACATTTCAGTTTCATGTGCTGCTTGAGTCTCAGCCAAATTTATCTCACTTAGTGGTTCAGTTTTCAGATATGGTTCTGGGTTATTTTACGGAAGAAAGGAAAATTAACAAACACGATGCGTAGCACTCTGACATTTCCTCACCATTTTTAAAAGGAGCTGACCAGAGTACAGATAAGCAAAGAGTTGCCTCTGGGAAAGGTGAAGGTGGAAAACACAAAAGAATTAAGCTACATATATTTCAGCTTTTCAGTCCCATATTTGTGATAACATCAAACTAACCTTGCTTACATTCATTTGATTAAAAACAGATTTTGTAAATGAGGAAACTATCCCAAATCTTCATCATCATTTTAAAAAAAATACTTCAAAACAATGTTCAGTGTAAGACTCTGTTTTGAAAAACAGAAAGAGAGAAAGCAATCCATCTTGAGAAGCATAATCATAATGTTCTCCCCATTTTCTCTAGTCGTGCTTCGGTAGACAAGACAAAGGGAGAAGTTGACAGGATCTCCTGATATGCTGGTCTAGACAACCAGATCTTGCCCGTAAAAATCCAGAAGACCATTAACTGATGGAAAAAATACATAGAACTATACTGCAACCCCATACTGCAACCCCAGGAGCTGAACCTCTCCAGTTCTTTCAGATCAGGAGAGGAAGATGTCTCTCTCTTCCTGTTTCCTAGAGACAGAGGCACAGAGGATTCTGGGAACATGGAGCAGGGCTCTTTTGGTTGAGGCCCCCATTCCTCTGGAATTAACTTCCAATAAAGGGCTTTTAAAATACCTAACATCGAGAAGCATCCATTTATTGTAGTCTTTAATTTTAAAAAGTACTATTTTTGCCTTTTAGAATTATTACCCTTATATTACCCAATCAGGGTATTCATTTTATTAAAATGTACGATATATCAAAATTGTTTACTAACAATTTATAGAAGCAATCTATGGTTGTTTCCTCCATGGTGCAAAACAGAGAAGGGATCGCCCGGTGTCGCACTTTCCATCCTTTTCTGCGACCATTATGTATGTAAAAGGATTACATTTGGATTAACCAAAGGCAGCGCTCCCTGAGAGAATGGCTTTGAAACGTCTTATGTCTTTTGATACATAATCTGAGCAGAGGGTTGGACTAGATGACCTTCAAGGTCCCTTCCAACTTTATTATTATTATTATTATTATTATTATTATTATTATTATTATTATTATTATTATTATTATTATTATTATTATTATTATTATTATTACTACTACTACTACTACTACTACTACTATTATTATTATTATTATTATTATTATTATTATTATTATTATTATTATTATTATTATTATTATTATTATTATTATTATTATTAACATTTCCCCTGCATTGTTCACATCTCTCTTTTTCTCTAAATTTGCCTGCTTTTTATCTTGTGGCCAGTTAAATATTTTTGAGAGTTATTGATGCTTAATAAATAAATAAATAAATAAATAAATAAATAAATAAATAAATAAATAAATAAATAAATAATCAAAACAATAATAATCAGGAAGCTTTTTTTGCTAGTTAAATTGGGTGGCCTATATGCTTGCTCTGAGTTGGATACTGGGATTGACTGGGAATATACTGGGTGCAAAGGAAACTGGAAATTACCCACGGTCTTAATTATGATTAATTAAAAGAGAATAAGACAATATTGCACAAACTGGGGAAAAGAAAGTTAAGAGGTTCAGAAGGTCCTCATAACGTTTAGCATTTCCTAAGAATTTTGTCAGCTGTCTTAACAAATTATTTTTTTTGCAGGCTTTGTAATGTTTTAAGTATTGCCATATGTTGACAGCTACTGCAAAGCTAGTTTCTGCATGATTTGACCAGTGTTGTGTTGTTAATGAAATACTGAGGATACAAGCACTGAAATTTTTACATCAGCAATCAAAGTGTCAATACTGCAGACGCCTCAGCGCCTCAAAGAAAATGTATGTGGTTTGCAGGTTCAATCCTAACATTATTTTAACATAATTTCCCCTCATTTTATAAGGGTTTATGGTCTGTGAAAATAGATTTGGAAATAGATGATGTTAAAAGTCTAATGGGATTCTTCTGCAACATTTTTCCTGCATTTTTTGCTTTCTTCTTGATGTTTTCTTTTTTCTTCTTTATATTGGGTTGTATTACATTTATCTTTTTGTTTAAAAGTATACACCCACACCCACACACAACCACACATACACACACATATATATGTTATATTAATATTCTAATGCATAAAAAAGCAATTATCTTTCCATCTTAAAAGAGCATTTTAATTAGGTGGAACCAATAAAGCAAACATCAATAAATAGCTGTATAGAGTTTTAATTGGTGTTTATTTTGCTTTGTTTTGGTGGTGAAGGAAAATATAAGTGAAGAGAAAAAAGCTTTAAGAAGCAGCAGAGAGTTAAAAAGGAATTACAGGACTTTAAGATTATAGAGGAAAATAAGCACATCTCAGGCACATTTTTAAAAAGTATACTACAAATACTAAATTCCATTAAAGAAATAAATGCTCCTAATATTGCTTCTTTTGTCCGTGTAGGATTTGCAGTTTAACACTTTGTTCCTTCCAAAAGGAAATGCTTAAACCAGGGATGAAGAGATTGCAAACTTGTTATTGGATTTCTTCTCCCAGTTTCTGAACTAAGATTATACTGGCTAAGGTTTATGGGTGTGGGCTTCCAAACAAAACTTCATCATCTGGAGTTAAAATGATGTATTTTAGCATCCATATCTATTTATAACTAGTCAGCTTTCCTTATTAGTTAAATCAACTTGCCTCAACTCATCACAAGGACATGGGACCACACCCTTAACATCCATCCACACATGCTTACCAAATCCTACTATTAAGTTGGCCTGGAAAAATATCAGGCAACAAGAAGATTGAGGCAGCTAGTGTCAAAATCCTCTTTGTTCCATCCCTATTTTTTAAATAGCAAAAGGCCTCTGGATCTCCTGAATCTTTGGAAAAAGGGAGACGTCCAGTTCCTTCCAAATTTCAAGAGTTGGGATGAAGTGATAAGACATTCATTGATTGGAAACCCATTCAGATGAAAAACTGCTTAAATCAGTTGTTCCCTTACCTCCCATTTTGGGCTCTCCTGTCTTATTGCTAGTTGGAATTGAAGTCATTCAATTGAACATATTTGGCTAGCTTTATCCTTTAAGCAGGATATAGTTTAACATCTTATTCATTGCCCCTCTTGACATGTAGTTATTAGTTATATCGTATGCGTCCTTCCTGCACAGTGGCTTTTTACAACAATACAACAAAGCATGGCTCTATCACATTATACCATAGAAATTTGCAATAGTTTCTAATTGTGTGTCTCTGTGTGAAAAGGTTAAAGTTGTGTATTAAGTAGCTGGGCTATGTAGAAGCTACCAGTAAACAGAAAAACACCACAGATTTTGGGGGAATGATGGGAAGTGGTTCAGGCTAGACATGCTGACTCCAGATTATAGTTTAACTACCCCCCCTCCAAAAAAAAATCAGGCAATGGGAGGGGAGAGAATACACAGTAGCCAGAAACACATTGCACATCTGAGCTTTGGGTGTGGCAGGAAAGGGAGAGAAAGAAGGAAGATGATGGAAGAGAAGATGATCCAGCAGGGAACTACCCTTTCTATCCATGCTCAAAGTGACTCTTTGGGGACAAGAGAAATTTATTTATTTATTTAGCGTATGGCAGGACAAGAGAGAAAGAAAGGAAGACTCTAGTATTACCGGTGTGTGTGTGTGTGTGTGTGCGGGGTGGTGGTAAAGGCAGAGGGAGGGAGAGAGAGAGAGAGAGAGAGAGAGAGAGAGAATCCTTCTGTCTTATATTTTGTCCAAACAATTAACTAACTTTTTATCTCGCCTTAAGGCAAACCAGTAAAACTCCTTCAAGCAAATAATAACAAGCAACAACCTAATAACAACAAGCACTAGCTTCTAGAAAGGGAATGATACAACTGGGGTCATTTTTCCTAGGAAGGTAACAGGCTTCAGAAGTGTTCTTACAAATATGGTTTAAGTAGGGAAACCAATGTCAGGTATCGCCTAATAACATTTAAACCTGTTCCATGGGGGGGGGGTGAGGAGGGGAAGAACTGAATTATTTACAATGCACCATGCAATTGTTAGTTTTATAAAATGGAGTTTTAATTCTGCCTTCAGCCAAAATAAGTGGAAATAAAACCACGCCAATAAAACAGCCGATTAAACCAACAAGTGCAGATGGAATATGTTTTGATAATATACATCCTTCCGCTCTTGTTTGGAAAGAGACCACGAGCAAAGAATGATAAAATAAATGCTTTAGCAAAGAATTCTAAATGCCAGTGAGACTATTTTCCCCCCTTAAAAGCCATCTGTTACCTTATGGATGTTGTGCTGCTGGAATAGATACTGATATTATTTCTGTCTGGCAAAGCTGCTGGCATAAATTCTCGCATGATATGCCGTCTTATCTTTCCTTGCTTTTACTACCAATCTTGTAATAAAGATTGTAGACAAGCTCAGCCCTAAAGACTTCCCAAACAAATTGATAGAAGTTTTCTTGATAATAATAGTGGGCCATTGTCAGGTTCAAAGGTTTGACAACAGTCCTCTTCTCAATCCCCACCTTTTGGGGCTGATTATTACCAGGGTATCCCTTAGGAAAGCTACACAGCTAACCATTGCCTCAAGTACAGAAGCTTTTCTTTTGAATCTCACTTTAGGCGGTTTTTATTTCCTAGAGATACCGGGTGGCTAAGACCTATACAAGGAGAATCATGAGAGAGCAGACATAGTTTTTATTTTTTATTACATGAATAAATTCATTTTAAATGAAAAAATAAGAAAGAAAGAAAGAAAGAAAGAAAGTAAAAGAGAAAAAGAAAAAGAGAAAAAGAGAAAACAAACAAACAAACAAATAGTGATTTGCAAATTTTGTAACCCCCACTTTAAAAAAAAAAGGTACCTTCCAATCACTATTGGCTCCTGGTAACTGCTTGGACATGTCCCTGAAGTTTTCTTGGCAAGATTTCAGAAGTCGTTTGCCCTTGCCTGCTTCCTAGGGCTGACAAAAGGGACTCGCCTAAAGTCACTCAACTGCTTTGTGCCCATGGCTGGATTAGAACTCATGGTCTCTGAGTTTCTAGCTTGGTGACTTAACCATTACAGATAGTCCTCAATTTACAACCAGTCAATGACTGTTTAAAGTATGATGGCTCCCAAAAAGATTTATGATCCAAATTTGATGTTTCAAGAGGCACCCCACCTTCCCACAGTCATGTGATCTTATTTAGAGTGCTCAGCAATCAGGCCACATTTATGTCTGTTTGTAACATCTCACCGTCATGTGATTGTAATGTATGACTTTTTTTTTGCTAGAAACCAACGTTTACTTGTGGTTTTTGACAAAAAACAAACAAACCCACAGCCATTATAGCAGTGGTTCTCAACCTTTTTAATGCTGCGACCCCCAACCGGTCGTAAGTCGAGGACTAAACCGGTCATAAGTCGAGGACTAAACCGGTCGTAAGTCGAGGACTAAACCGGTCATAAGTCGAGGACTAAACCAGTCGTAAGTCGAGGACTTTCCCTGCCCGGGAGTGCTGCGCATGCGTGGTTCCGCCCCCTGCGCCGGCCGAGGCGTAGCTGGCAAGCGGCAGAGACGGAGCAGGCCGACCACCAGCTGGCCCAGCTCAAGGGAGGTAAGGCACCCGCCGGAAAAGGGGGGAAAAATGGCAAACAGCCTTGCTTGGCGACCCCCGTGAAATGGTCGATCGACCCCAAATGGGGTCGCGACCCATAGGTTGAGAACCTCTGCTTTATAGACATTGGGTTCATTTAATGAACACAGCATTCACTTAATGAGCATGGATTCACTTAACAAACACTGCGAAAATGGTGTAAAATTGGCTCAGTC
Organism: Protobothrops mucrosquamatus; assembly: GCF_001527695.2. Lineage (NCBI taxonomy): Eukaryota > Metazoa > Chordata > Lepidosauria > Squamata > Viperidae > Protobothrops > Protobothrops mucrosquamatus. Next base: position 183,333 of record NW_015387580.1, read on the forward strand.
ACATGATGACCTGTTTAATAGCTGATATGACTTATGATCATAATTCCGGGCTCATTTACAATCATGAGTGAAAGATTATCCATATACAAACTGACTCTCTGGAACCATTTACTAGTTAATAAATTCTAAATCTTAAATTCTAAATTAATCCCCACCAATGAAAGAATAATTACCACATAAGAGCTCGGGGACCTTGGTGTCTTAGATGCTACAGGGTCACTACCATCCTCCAGGCTTAACTGGAAGACTTTTTATTGAACATATAGTTCTAGTTACCCACCACAATTGTGACAGGCAACTCTGTCATTAAGCATAAAGCTTTTGTTAAGTGAAACATCACAACTTTATGATCTATCTTCAGTTTACCTTTGCCTTTACCAATTTGTAAAGATCATAAATGTGAGGTTTGGCCACAAAGTTACCTTTTCATCACTGTCATCACTGTGAACGGTTACTAAATAAGATAGATGCTAAATGAGGATTGCCTGTATTCTTTTTCTTGAGATTATTTTTAGAACCTTGTCCTTAAATTTTCATTGAGCCCAGAAATTAAAGAAACTGACTTGGTATATCCAGAAAAGTCTGTATTTTATCTTGTTCAGCAATGAAGCTGGTGTTTGTTTCTTGAAGTTGCAGGTTCCATATATTCAAGGCTTCAAATGCATCTGCCAGAAATGCCATATGAAATTGAAAGCTATCATTTTGAAGACATAAAGCCAGTGGTGGGATTCAGCCAGTTCTCACCACTTTGGCAGAACCGGTAGCTAATTTTTTGTTGCCCAGGCCCAGAATGGACTTCCGGAAGCGACATCCACACAGAGAACCAATTGTTCACATACTTGAATCCCACCACTGCATAAAGCACTTGATCTTTTTCATTATATGCCCAAAATAGAATGACTCCTTACATCAACTCATAAATCTGTCCAAGCACAATCATTGAAGCTCAGTGGGTAATTGGAAGAACTTTAATTGGCTCCTAGATCTCCACAAATCAAGGCAATTAACCCGCAATTTAATGCCCTCTTTTCATGTAATTAACTATCTCAATCATGAGACTGAGGACTTCTCAAGCAGATCATTCAAGAGACTTTTGGAAACTAATACATGGTGGTAAATGAATAGATGTGGGTCTTAGATGAACATGAATTTTATTGAGGGCTCAATATTGTTCATTTTTGCTTATTATTTTAAATGATCATGTCTTTTTATTTACTATTTTTTTAGGGTCTTGGGTTTTTAGTTTGTACACCACCTAGCGTTCCTTGGGGTAGATGGGTGGTTATCAAATTGTCTGACAAATAAACAAATATACAATGCAACCCTAATACAGAAGCTGTTTTTAAACATTATTTGTCTGAAAATTCTGATTGCAAATGTGACATAATCAGAGCACCGTCAGACAAACTCTAGTTATTTGCTCCCAATAATTCGATCCACCTTCAGAGATACTATCAGATTTAGTGGTGGATTTCAAGACTTGAGAAGATAGAATTCATTTTCCAATGTTATTTTTAGGTACTTTTTATGAAAACACAAATATTTTTGAAACTTATTAGCCATTTTGGGGGGAGAAAGGGGGAGGAATGGATGAGTTTGGGGAAGGAAATTTTCTTTTATTGGCAAATTCCATGTATTTCTTAACAACTTCCCCTCAAGAATTAGGAGAGGTTGATCTTCAGCTGAATACTTTAAGCCAGTGATGGCGAACCTTTTAGAGACCGAGTGCCCAAATTGCAACCAAAACCCACTTATAAGTATCATCGGGCACCGGGTGGGTGTGGCCCATTGGGTGGGTGTGGCGCATTGGATGGGCGTGGCTGTGGTGGTAATGGCAGACTGGGTGGGACTAAAAAGTTCAATCAATCAATTCCAACTTTGCGAGATCTTGTTTTTCCTGCGAGAAGTTGAAATTGATTGATTGAACCTTTTTTTTTTTTTACACACGGCGGCGGAGGCCTAAAGCGAAACAGTTTTATAAAACTCAGCTGAAGGCCTAGGACTGGGGGCGACGGTGTGCATGCCCACAGAGAGGGCTCTGCGTGCCACCTGTGGCACGCATGCCATAGGTTCGCCACCACGGCTTTAAGGTGTTCAGGAACATTTAGGATTTTCTAAGCATTAATATAAAGGATCCTTCTCATCAGGGCAAAGAAATACAAAAAGGAAAGCACTTTGGCTTTACAATCTCAAAGGCTAGCAACATTTGAAACTGGCTGATGTAATAAATAAAGGAGACATCAAATAATAAATAAGAAGAGTAACACAAATAGTTTCCTTATCTTGGATTTACAAAAGAGACATTTTAAACTTGTGAAGGAATTTCACAAGAAGGAGAATCCATTCTGTATCAAATGATACAGTATGCCCGCTCAGCAAAATGCCAGCCCTGAAGATTGCCAGCCATGGTGTGTTTATCTTTTCTACCTACTTACTGTCTGTCACATTATTATTATTTTTTGCATTAGAAGCAGGAAGGCATTTGCAGTTATCCCAAATTTGTTACAACACCCAAAGAGCCTCCAACTATTCCATGACTCATAATAAGGATTCTGATGAAATATGTGATTGTCTATGTGTTGTGTGCGATAGTGCCAAATGTTTGGAGCACAGATTTCCTGCCAATCTTGTCCTAATATATGCTTCATTTTTTTGTAACTTGACAATAAAAAAAAATAAAAAGTGTGAAAACCCCCCAGATGGGTTTTCTAAAAATACAAGTATTTATCTCATTGTATTCATGTAAGCTATACTAAGGAGTAGAAGCAGGTTTAAAGACCAGATTTGTTGTTGTTATTAGTTGTGAAGTCGTGTCCAACCCATCACGACCCCATGGACAACGTTCCTCCAGGCCTTCCTGTCCTCTACCATCTTCAGGAGTCCATTTAAGCTCACACCTACTGCTTCAGTGACTCCATCCAGCCAGATGGGGATACTTAAAAATGTAGTAGCTTCTGTCCTTTGTCTGCATAATTATGATTCAAGTTTATCCTTAACCAATGGATGAGCCGAAAAGATTCCTAGAAGATATGGCTGATCTACAGATTCTGTACCTGCTTTTCAACTGATTGCTTGAATAAAGCCTGAAGTGATTGACTGATGTGACAACAACGCAGGCATTATTTTCATTTTGACTGAATCTGAAGATGGAGACCACTGATCAAAGTAAAGAATGTAAAATTACTGGAGTATGTAAAATCCACTGATGTAAAATCTACTGATGACTTTGGAGCTGATTCTGATAAACAGTGTTTCTCAACCTTAGCAACTTTAAGATGGGTGGACTTCAACTCTCAGAAATTCTGGCAGTTGAAGTCCACTCCTCTTAAAGTTGCCAAGGTTGAGAAACAGTGTGATAAAGTACTGTAAAACAACAGATCCCCTCCCCCGAACTAAATAGTTATCTTTGGTTTTTATTTACTTTGTAGAGTTATGATAGTTGAATGGGCATAAGTGGGCCTTCTAAAAAGCATTTGAAAATGCTCAAGATGTGTAATTACTCCATTTCTTGCACCTTGTACTCTTGTCTAAAGGCCTATTGAAAGAAAGAGAGCATTTATTTCCCCATTGTGGGAAGATAGTTAGCTGCACAAGGTATTTTAATCTGTGTGTGGGACATGTGCCTCAGTTATATACTAGTTTTAATTAACCAGAGAGTGATGCTTTTCAGTTAAAACAATAAGCATCCAAATTAAAACATCTGGCCTATTGCTTTATTCATTACCCCAGTATTTTTTCAGAAGACATATACAGTATACAATGCAGCCAGATTTAACAAATGAAAATGAAAAGAGAGGGTTCTTGAATAAATTGGCAAAAATTCACAACCTTGGAGCCAGGTGACAATGTGGAAGGTGACCCAGGACAACCTCTTTGCCCTGGTGCAAGGGCATTTGCAATCAATCAATCAATCAATCAGTCAGTCAATCAGTCAATCAATCAGTCAATCAATCAATCAAATCAATCAATCAATCAATCAATCAATCAATCAGTCTCAATCAGCCTCAGTCAATCTTTATTACAGTCACAGACCAGCACAAAAGTTAAACATTAAAATAAAATAAAACAGGACTGAACAGAATTGAACAGAACAGGACATGACGTAGTAATCTATCATAAGTAGCCCACTTGCTCTTTTCAGTGAATGGACTGCCTTTGTCTCATAATCTACTCACAGCTGAGGAGGGGTTTAGGTGCTCAGTTTAGATATAGATTCTTCCTTTTACCTGTACAAAATGCAGGGCATGGTGATGCAATGTGGGAAGTGGCTAAAATTGTTCCGGGTCAGCACACCTGTGGCTCCAATTGGTTGTGCCAATTTCCTGTGTAGTTGTTGCCCCCTTTCATCCAGTGTCAAGACCTTTTCTCTTGCCCTTCAATCTTTCTTTGACTGTGAGGGTGATTTTCATGGTTATTTTTTTATGAACTTGTCATTGGCTGTCAATCTAGAGCAGGGATGTCAAACTGGCGGCCCGCAGGCCAAATGTGTCAAGCACAGGCCACGCCCACCCCGGCTCCCCAAAGGCAAAAAACATTGCGATACATCATGTGACACGATCAAGTTTGACACCCATGATCTAGAGAATGCAAAGCTGTGAAACTCTTCCAGGCTGGAGCAGAATAATTAGAAGGACTCATCTCTTTATTACATCTTTCTTGTATATAGTGAGTGTGAGTGTAGGTATGTGTGGATGTGTCATTTTGAGTCAGTGTTGACTCCTGGCAATCGCCTGGACTAATCCCTGTAGTTTTCTTGGCAAGGTATTTTGGAAGCAGTTTGCCCTTACCTCCTTCCTAGGACTGAGAAAGATTGGCTCAAAGTCACCCAGCTGCCTTCACACCTGTGGCAGAACTAAAACTCGTACTCTCCTGGTTTTTGCCTGGTAGCTTAAACATGACCACTTCTGACAAGACCAGGAGAGCAGGCTGTATTGATTAATTAGGAAAAAGGATGGAGTATCCATATTCTCATTCCAATCTCAATGACATGAAAATGCAGAGGAATTAAACACGGAGGGACAGGAGTAAGGAAGGTCATGAGGTTTCTGAATACCTTTTATCACATCATTAATTTTCCTAATGCTTTGATGCGCTTCATTCCATTAGAACAGACATGTCAAACACAAGGCCCGCAAGCCGGATGCGGCCTGCTATGTGGTTCCGTCCGGCCTGGGGACCTGCTCTGGAAAGAGCGAAGGACCGGCCCGCCGCACCTTGGCCCGGCCCAGGCCGACCAGGCGCTGATCTATAACCTGGTTGCATCCATCAAAGCCAGAACGCGCTCAGCGTTAAACCCATGGGGTAGCCCCACCCCATGTCCCAGCGCTCGCCCCAGTCCCATCCTCCACCAGATGATCCCATCCTCCGCCAGTCCTACCCAGGCACCCCTGAAGCGAGTGATGTCGAGCTGGCCATGCCCACCCCATAGGCCCCCCCGCCCCCCGAGGGCAACCACAATGCTGATGTGGCCCTCAATGAAATTGAGTTTGACACCCCTGCATTAGAAGAATTAACTTCTATATATACTCTAACTAACCTTATTCTTGGTTCAATCTAATATATATTGCATAAGCTGGAAGTCTTAAGAAAGTGGAAGAGAGAGGGAAAATACAGCTTCTTTATAGCTCTACCCAGGATTGATTCTAGTAATACTTTCTAATATTTTTATGAAACAAAGCATTTGATGTACCTATCTTATTCTTGGAAAAAATTCTCTTAGGCAAACATTTGAGAAAAATGTTAAAGTCAGTATGGCCTACAACTAGCTCTGTATAAGAACTCCATCTAACAAAATTTATGTGTGCCTACATTTTATTCATACCATTATATTTAACCGGTTGAGGAAAATATTGCTTGAAGAATATATTTTCTCTATGTCCCAAGGCCTTACTTTTTATGCATGCGTGAACATGCATATCGTTAAGGCAGGAGATGAAGATAGGAAAGCAGGTTGCACTGAATCAAGTAGGAATAAATAAGAATAAATCACTCAATTCAGTCTTAGTTGGATGTCTGCCCAGTTAATGGAGTAGCAGAGTAAAGTTTTAGTTTGCTATTCTGGCTGGTTGGCCCTACCAGAATAAAAGACTAAAAACTAACATTTGTGTGTTCTCACAAGTATAAGGTCATGTTTAGAAAAGAATTCAAATGTTAAATTTCTTTTAAAGATTAGCCATGAACCAATTGGTAAAGGAAAACAGAATTATTCAGTGAATGAATTCCTTATGAGTGAAAAACTAAAGGACACCCTAGAACTGCCAACATAATCTACACATTTAGAGAGGCTACTCTATGCATTTCCAAGGGTTTATTGATGCAAAAATCAATATATTCTCTGCACTTTTGATTTTTTTCTTTTGATTCCACACCAAGGTCTCTGCACTATTGTGGCATAAAAATATATCACTTACCTGTGTTGAAATATAAATACAAATGAGCTTTCTTTAGCTTCGATTTACCAGTGCTTAGATGAACTAAGCTATTTAATATTAACAAAGAAAGAAATTAAGATACCTTGAATCTGGAACACTTTTAAAAATAAAGACATCCTTAACATGCCTACATTTGCTCGGAGATCTGTAATTGATTATTAAATATAGCATTGATGTTTAAATATATGATGAGTTGCAGTCATCATTCAATGTGTATGGTGGAGCTAATTTGGCGGGGAAGCCATAGAGCACGGGTGTCAAACTCGTTGCATCACATGATGTGTCGTGATGTATGGCGACTTTTTTTGCATTGCTAGAGCTGGGGTGGGCACGGCCTCCATATGATGCAACTGGTCCGTGGGCCAGCAGTTTGACACCCCTGCCATAGAGTATTGAATGCAACTATTTTCTAGTTCTACGTTCTCTTAAACTGCTGCTTTATCCATTCCCCTTAAAAAGCAAAGAGCAGTGAAAGGGAGTTGATTTTGATCAGGAAAATTATTTAGGAGGAAACAGTTAAGGACTTTCCCTGTGCTGTTTCCCTGATCAAAATTAGTATGGGTAGTCCTCAGCTTATGACCACAATGGAGCCCAAAATTTCTGTTGTTAAGTGAAACATTTGTTGAGTGAGTTTTACCTCATTTTATGACTTTTCTTGCCACGGTTGTTAAGCGAATCCCTGCAGTTGTTCAGTTAGTAACACGGTTGTTAAGTGAATCTGACTTCGCCACTAACTTTGCAAAAGGTTACAAAAGGGGCTCACACATGAGACACTGAAACTGTCATAAATATGAGCCGGTTGCCAAGCGTCTGAATTTTGATCTTATGACCATGGGGACGCGGCAATGGTCGTAACTGTGAAAAACGGTCATAAGTCACATTTTTCAGTGCCGTTGTAACTTTGAACTATTGTAAGTTGAGGACAACCTGAAAATAACTTTTCCTTAATTACTTTACTTAAAAAAATCAGGGAAATCAGTCATGAATAGGAGGCTCACTCCATGTAGTTTACTGGACAGTCTTTTTCAGAAACGGGCTAGAATTTCTTCCTAGGGCTGAGAGCATCTTCTGCAAAGTCACCCTGTCAGACTGGATCCAGTTTACTCCCTAGGAAAGAATGACCCTTGACTCCATGGATGTTAGAGAAAAGGTACTTTTACTAGAAATACTGAATGCAACGTGAGTGAGGCAAACTCTGAAGAAAAACCATGCGAAAATCTGTATATTGAAAACAATTCCCAATGTCCAAAGCCCTCCCCCTGGCCAGGGCAGTCCAATCCAGTCCTGGTCCAATGTTTTGGGAACCTGGGGCCTCAGGCGCCACTGTAAATTCCTTTCCTAGGGCCAGCATCCTTGAGGGCAGGCCGGTGGCTTGGTTTGGCATCCTCTGGTTTTTGTTAGTGTTCCTACTCCCCCCAAATTCTCACAGCATTCTTTCACACCTCCAGCGCTCTTCTTCTCCCAAATGCCCCCTCCCCCCATTATGGCAGTTGCTAGCGAGTTTCAAAGAAAGCGAAGATAGGCATCTAACACACCCAATCGGAAGTTATGCCTAAAGCAGGAGTAGATCTCACAGTCTCCTGCTTTTTAAGCCCAGCGCCTTTAACCACTACACCAAACTGGGCCTCTAATATTTTGTACTTTCTGCATTCTACACGTTTTGTCTAAAGCGATAGCACATCCATCATCTTCTGTATGGATGGAGGAATTTAATCAAAGCATCGCACATGCTATATAAATGCCCCTCCTGTGAAAAGATTGGATCCATATTTAATTTCTCAACAGTTTCTTCTTTTGATTCGCTAAGCAGTGAGCGCTGCTAAAGCAGTGAGAGCACTGAAGCTATATATAATGATGAACCCTCTAGATAACAATTGGTCACGTATGAATATTTCAATGCAACTAGCTGGTAGCAAACATTATTTATGCTTCCTCTGATAACTAGTGAATATTAATGGAGAACTTCTCTTATCAGCAGGTGGCACGGTATGTATATTTGTTTCCAGATTATTCCATGGTGGAATGTTAAGATTTCAGAAAGTCGCTCTGGGCTAAAGACATGAATGACATAAATTAGCCTTGAAGCCGCAATGTTCATTTAAACGTTCTATACATATCATGAAAATTAATTGTGATATGTAAGCTCTGCAGTAAGTGGAAATTAATCATGAGGAGCTCATCATTTTGTTGACAGCCATATACGAAGGCAGGGTAAATTTGCTGAAAAGGTGATGCTGAAAAATGATACAGAGGTCAAATACAAAGGCAAACTCTGCTCTGAATGCTGGTTGGAAGTGGTTGATGGGAACAATTGATCGTGTGCATGTGCTGTGGTGGAATCTCCAGATAGACTGGAGGGAAGTATTAAGGATGGGGGAGGGGCACATTTAGAGTTTTTGCATTGCAGGAAAATGACACAGGTTTGATCTTCCCCCAAACCTTTGAAGCCTTATCTGATTGTTTCCAAGGGAATGCAGTCATCTGGTGAGATTCTTCTTAACATAGTTGACTAGCAATAAAACTTCTATTTGAGGCTATTCAGAAATGGTTCTTATTGCTTTCACCTAACATGGGGGCCCCAAATGCCTTATGGATCATCTGCTTTCATAGATGTCCTCTGAGGATTCCCTGGATGCAAAGGACAGATGGGGGAGAGGTGAGGAGATCCCATATCTCAGAGGTTTCCAACCTTTTGGGCACCAGGGACCAGTTTTCCACGGACTGGAGAGGGCATGGTTTTGTGTGCTGCCTGCATCCTACAGTTGGGGCTTTACTTGTTTGTGCGGACCAGTTGTTGGCATGCCACGGCCCGGTACCGGTCCACGGACCGGGGGTTGGGGACCCCTTCCATATCTAACAGACAAAAATCAGAGTAAATAGCTTATGTCGAAGGTGAAACTGTAAGAAGTAAACTTGTTGGATGAGATCACAAAGCGATTTCCCACAGGAATTTGAGCAAATACAAGGTAGAGAAGAGATTGTATTATGAGTTTAGGAATATAATTTAATATAGGAATATAATTTAGCCCTATTAGAATTATTAGGAGGTTCCTAACATGCTTCCCTCACAGCAAGAAGCTTTACAGGTAATTCTCAACTTACAACCTTTCTTTTAGTGTCTATTCAAACTTACAACAGTACTGAAAAAAGTGACTCATACTTGTAACCGTCGCAGCATCCCCATGGTCACGTGATCAAAATTTGGGCACTTGGCCATTGGTGTGCATTTATGACAGTTGCACTGTCTCTGGGTCATGTGATTCCCCTTTTGTAACCTTCCCAGCTGGCTTCCGACAAGCAAAACTAATGAGGGAAGCCAGATTTGCTTAACAACTGCATGTTTCACTTAATGACTGCAGTGATTTGCTTAACAACTGCAGCAAAAAAAGATCGTAAAATGGGGCACAACTCACTAAACAATTGTCTTGCTTAACAATGGAAATTTTGGACTCAATTGTGGTCATAAGTTGAGAACTATGTGTATTATGACATATTAAATATTGACAAGTGGAAAAACATGTAACAGAAAATAAGGACCCATAACAATAATGTGGCTTTAGTCTTAATTTATTAATAGTGAAATACAAACCACTGCAATCATTACCACCTTCATAAAAGCAGTAGTGGTTAAATAAAAATATGATAGTGCTTAAAATAAACTGAACCAAAAAAAGAAATGTCTAATAAAATTCCACATAATTTTCATTTTGTATCAATATGGTATTAATACAGTTCTTATCATAAAATATATGGAAACATATAGAAACATATTGCTTCATCTATCAATTTTAGAATATAATTATCAGAAATAGAGAACAGATTCATACCCTGAATGCAGAATATGGTTTTTTTCCCCATTTATGTAAATACAATTAAATTTTTGCCAAGCCTCAAACTTGGCAGAGACAAAACTCTTCATAAAATGACAAATTCCAGATTTAGGAATTGAATTTCACATCACATTTAAGTCTTGAATTATATTTATTTCTAAAATTATGTTAATGTATGCTATGATGTGAAACCACAACTAGTATTCAATGGTGTTTTTAATGTGACAGTGAGGAGGGGTCCTGCACTATGCTTGAAGTAGCCAAAACAAAGACGTTGCTTTATTTCAGTAATTTCAATTTATTTGGCTTTTATGTGTTTCAGCCGTAGGCCATAATAAATTCAAAAAGCAAGTGTCACAGTCAACTTTAGCATAAAACAAATGATAAAATAAAATACAAGAAATTGCAATAATAAAAGAGCAGAAAATTAAGTTTACAGACTAAATGAGCATAATGAAGTCTATTGTAGCATGTATAGTAAAAACAGAACTTTTACTAACGTTATAAAGAAATAAACCATCTAATGATCCAATCTGTGCAAAGACCAGTGCGGATTCCCAGTCACCAATGTAGAACTGTTATGGTAGCCCACACACCAAACTGGGTAATAATTATTGCTGACCAATAAAGGAGAATATTTGCAGCTCAGGGTTGAAATGAGCTTGGTTGTTTTCTTGCAGACGTTTGATTACCCAAACTAGGGAACATCATCAGTGCTATGATGTAACTGATGATGTTACCTAGTTTGGGTAATGAAATGTCTGCACGTAAACAACCAAGCTCAGAGAGCACCAAGGAGCCTTCAATTGTTGTTGAATCACTAATAGAGCTAATTTAAAAAATCCAACAAATTCAACCCCTAATCAAGTGTAATAATCAGGGATCAGATTTGACAGCACTAGTTGATTGCCATGCATGAAAACATCATCACTCTCTATGTTCTTAATACAAATTATGAAGTGTATTCCATCCAATTCCCTAGGAATACTTACAGGTTACAAGACTAGATTACCTATTGTCAGGATTTCGCTTGGCTATCCGAGTAGAGCAGGGGGTCTTCAAACTTGGCCCTTTTATGACTTGTGGACTTCAACTCCCAGAATTCCTCAGCCAGTGTGCCTGGCTGAGGAATTCTGGGAGTTGAAGTCCACAAGTCATAAAAGGGCCAAGTTTGAAGACCCCTGGAGTAGTGTCACACAAATTTGTGTGAAGTTTGACTTAATTTTCTTTGAATATCCATTGCACAAAATTTAGAGATCATCATCCTGATCTTATAACTTCACGCTGATAACAATATCATAATTATTACAATTGGGAGAGAAGAGGGACAAGACAATCTGACCTCCATAGCAGAAGATTGTTCAGCTAAACTGCTACTTCAGGCAGTTTCTGATTCAATATGCTAGAAAACAGGACACAAAAATGCTTGCTTTAGCAAGAGGAAGAGTTGCCCTTCCAGCTGCTCATGCTTTGAGAAAACCTACTCAAGACTGTCCTTCTGTCTCTGAGAGCAGAATTTAATAGGATGCAAACAGCTGCAAAAAATAAGAGAATCAGTGAAACTGGTTGGACCCCTGCAATGTATTTTATATGAATTGGCCCTCAGAGTCCAGAATGCAGCTATTTACTCAGGAACAACCAGATTTTAAGTATACATTTACTCCTAGCAAATTCCTAATAATTATATGCCAATTTCTAATACAACCATTTGAATTATTTAAAGTAATGTAAAAGGATAGAGCTCTCCCAAAATGAAAAAAAATAAATGGAAAGTTATATCAGAGGTGGGGGAACAATTGCAGATATCTGATACAAACACTCAGTCCTTAAGAAATGACTAGAGGAGGAATGTTATTAAGTATTTTCACTTAAATGGATCACATAGCTATAGAGGATACTTATATGTACTATAATTGGATATAGTTCAATATTCAGATTGCAAACATACAGAGATTTATTTTCTTACTTTGCTTACTTTTTATCTGATTTATTTCAGTGTAGAGCTTAGGCTAAAAAGAATCTAGCTTCGGTTTTTGTCTCCCTGAAGGATTCATGAATTTTTATAAATGAAATACAAAAGGATTTTTCAAATAAAATTTCTCCATTTTTTTGAAGTTGTATCCTTTCATGTATTAGCCGAAGGCACCCTATTTTTTAATCACTTGATCTATAGAATTGGAAAGAAGGGACTATTCAACTTTTCTGCTCAATGCAAGAGTCCCAAATTAAGGTATCTGCTTCATGCAACTTAAATCCATTATTCTGTGTCATGTTCCTAGAAGCAATGGAGAACATATCTTGACTGTTACATTCTTACCTGTGTTTGAGTATATCATATTCATATCAGCCTTTTCTCAAAACTGGCATCGGCATTTTTTTCAGTCTCCTAAGGCTGAGTCTCTGGTCTGCTGATAATCTTCATTATTCTTCTCTGAACCTCTTCTTGTTTTTCTGAATTCTTCTTAAAATATGATACTTGGCAATGAAAGCGATATTTAAAGAGGAGCCTGAATGATCAGACTCACTTTAAACTATTAATTAATGTGATTTGACAAAGCATTCAGATAAAATTGCACTTACCTTTTTTGCAACCATATTATGGCACTGATTCATATTTTTTTCCCCAGTCAACAAAATCTTATGATCAAATCAGATATTTCTTTCTTATGCCAGTATATTTGATTTCTATTTCCTAAATGGGGGTAAAGAGGCGCGGTGGCTCACAAGGTTAGGATGCTGGGCTGATGATCGGCAGGCTCACATTTGAGACCCTGTTGCTGCCATGGGATGGGGTGAGCTCCCGTCATTCGCTCCAGCTCCTGCCAACCCAGCAGTTTGAAAGCAGGTGACTGCAAGTAGATAAATGGGCACCACTTTGGTAGGGAAATTAATGGGGATATGAATCCCCTGGGCAATGGTGATGTCACTGTTCAATCCCTTCAACCTGGAAGTGCTTCGGTGATAGTAATGGAGGGGAAAAAAATCCCCTCTGCATTTGTCTCTGATAAATCCCACCCTATTATTTCCAGTATTTTTTGTAACCTATGAAGACCCTTAGCGTTAGCTATTTCATTCATGATCTGCAAATCTGATCACCGTTGCCTCTACTTCTTCATCCATGACATGAATAAAAATGATGAAAAGTACAAAACCTAGAATAACTAACTCCTGTTTCATAAGGAACCACTGATGTACTCAACTGTGATTTTTAAGCCTATTAATTGCCAAGACATCCAGCCTACACTTAACCAGCTTGCTAATCAGGCTGCCATAGGTACTTTATTAAATCAAGAGAGGGTGATGGCATTCCCATAACCTATTAAGGAAGCTGTCTGATTTTTTAAAAAATGAGATACTATTAGTCTGGCAAGCTAACTTTGATTAATCCATTCTGATAATTGAGATCCAGTGTGATGGCTTTCCTGAATGCCAGCTCCGATGACAAGGAAGGCAGAGCTGGGGACTTTGGAGGGGAATGAGGACAGGCATCGGGAAGATGCTAAGGCCCCTGAACAAGGAGTGGAAGGGCAGCCTTTCCTCTGCTAATGAGTTACACCAGTGCGCGGCTATTTAGCCCAACATGTGGAGCAATGTGATGTTGGAAACAGTACCCATTTTCTCTGCCGTGTGTCCACAACTCCTGTTCTCATGATTTTGGACCTGTGTTTTATGTGAACTTGTGTTTGGATTTCAGACCTGCTTCTTGGATTTTGGACTTGGACCTTAGCTTGGATTTACCATGTGTGGACTCTGAACTGTGCCTGGAATTCAGACTGTGTGTATGTGTGGACTTGTGCCTGTGGACTTTGCAACTCTATGCCTAGACTGAGCAGACTTGGACTCAGTGGAACTCTGCAGTTGGTGTGAGTGGGATCTGGGGAATACTACAATAATTACTCCTTCATCCAGGATGATGTGGTATCTCAGTAAAGCTCTCTCTATTTTTTTGTATGTGTGGACTGGGACAGGATATCCAGTGTGGCTCATTGGTTGGTCTGGTAGTGGTTGACTCATGTTCTCATCTATTCTTAACCATGGAGGCTCCCTGCATGACTTTGCACGTTGCCCGCCCCTTTTCTAAGTTTGCACCATGTAACACCCAATGCTTGTGTTAAATCAAATCTTTTTATTTGTAATAGCTGTTCTCATACTAATAGCTACCAGTACTCTTTTTAACTGAATAAGGGCACACTAATGATGCATTGTACTACTATTAATTCAGAAATGAAAAACAGGCTCTAATAATTTGCCAAGAAAAGGAATTAATGTTTCTGTCCATACTTCATTAAACACTTGTTAGCATCCAATATCAGCTGGTGATTTATTTATCCAGGCAAGATTTGTCAGACAAAGTCGATAGCCACTAAGATTCTTAAAAAAAATATGTTCATTCTGTCGAAGTCTGCAATACATTTCTTCAATACCTCTTCATTGTCTCTCTTTGAGTGGAAGCAGAAAAAAGATCCATTTTTCATCACCACATCATTATCTAGAAAATATAAAATCCCATATGTCTAGCAACTTGCAAGGAAGGCAAAACACAAGCCTGGTCAATTGCATTTTGTCTAGAAATCAGACTATCCCTTTTCCACTTAGCCTACCCTTTCCTTTCAAAGGAATAATAAATCGAGAGTATTTACTCTTTAAGCAAACACATGTTTAGAACGGGCTGATGTTAATGTCAGGGAATGGTAAATTTCTTTCTTGCTAATACTGCTCTCAGGACTCCCATGTATCTAATACTGCATCAAAGACCTGGGAAGTGAAAATGAAATTTAGGAATAGAATATTTCCTAATTAGAAATATTGGCACTGGAGAATAGTCTTTCTCATTTGTGGGCAACATGGTTTCAGTCTTTTATACAAAGAGATGGGAAGAGTTTGGAAAATGTGTCTGGTATTCCTCTTTGAAAACATTTCTCCAGTCCCACTTTCATCTACTTATGCTTTCCCGAACCAAGAAATTTTTATTTCAGGTCGTTTGTTCTTCTGTTTTACCTGATTTTCTTTTCCTGCATTCCCAGTTTTCATTGTTAGCTAGTCTTGATGGTTCTTTTTTTCCCCACAATCTCACTCCTGATTGTGAATTGTAAATAGATTTCCTACTTAGAAGGATCATGTTCTTCTGATTACATAAGAGCAGCAAGGTGCATTTGGGGCCATTAAATCCGGAAGAAGCAGGAGAGATAGGCGGTAGCCACTTCACAGTGGTATTCTGTTCATTGATCTTGAAATGGATTATTTTCTCTGAAAATATTATTCTCTGAAAGATCAATTCTTCTTGAATTAGACTAAAATTTTGACACATTTTTTTTCTTGCAGGCAAACCTTCCAACATTACAAAGTAATTTCTAAAAACATAAAAAAGGAAGGCTACTATCCAATTTATGCATCCTTTTGGAGAATTTAGTGGAACTTGCTACTGTGCACTCCCAAAGCTTTTCACATTGTTAGTTAATTCATACAACTTATGAATAGGTTATATTATGTCATTTAAGACGTATATTATGTCACTTTAGACATTGGTAATTTGAACATAGATCTTTTCAACACTTATGTGTTATTGCGTTCTACTAATCCAGATGAAATGTTAATATGTATTGCTAGTCTATGTATGATATGTCATATGCTGAATAAACAAATAAATAAGTAAGTAACTAAGTAAGTAAGTAAGTAAATAAATAAATAAATAAATGTCATTTAAAACTTTAACTTCATGCTACCATATCCAGAGTTATTTTTGCTGGCAATTAACCATCTTTTTCTAGGGTTTACTGGTGGCAACATGTAATAATGGCGTAAAAAACAACAACCGTGGAGTTCATTCAGTTCAATCCCCAACCCAGTTTAAAATCTGCAATGCAAGATGAAACAACAATGTCCCTGGCAGATGGCAACCTAACCACAACAGCTTACCACCTCCTGAGAGAACCTATCCCACAGCTGACCAATGCTACAGATGGGATTATTTGGAATTATTATTTTCTTTGGCATGCTGTAGATATGATTTTGTACATAATGCCACAGACACAGGAAGGTCCAGATGGTTCTAAAAATGTTGACTGAAATACAGCAGCACTGATAATCTGTGTGGTGCTTAATATGCAGTGCATTTCAGAGTCACTGAGGTAAAGTGCTTCCCTGTGTGTAGGGAGCTCATCCAGGACCCAAAGCATCCATCGGCTGCAGGGTCATCCACCTCCTAAGCACACAGCTGGAAGGGACCTTGGAGGTCTTCTAGTCCAGTCCCCTGCTCAAGCAGGAGAACCTATACCATTTCAGACAAGTAAATGTCTAGTCTCTTCTTAAAAATCTCCAGTGATGGAGCGCCCACGATTTCTGGGGGTAAGAAGAGGATTGCTGCAAGAAGAGAGGAGAGAAAGGGACAAGCAGAAAAGAACATGACAGGATGAGGAACTGTTCTCCAACCACACAAGTCTCCCACATAATTATAAGGAATGCCCCACTGTGTGTTGCTGTTCAGTCAAGAAAGAATGACTTGTGCACCTGTGTGCCTTTTCGAGACAAGCTTGACTCTTGGCAACTGCCTGGAGGAGTCCCTGCCATTTTCTTGGTAAGATTGCAGAAGTGGTTTGCCATTTGGCCCAAGGTTGCTACGAAGTATACTCCTTGCACCTAAGGTGGGAACTAGAACTCAGAGTCCCCTGGTTTCCAAACCTGGTGCCTTAACCACTACACTAAAGTGGCTGAAAGGAAATGACTGGGGATAATTCCTGGCATAGTTAACAGATGATTATAATAGTTACACAGGTTGTACAGAGCAGCTTCGCAAGAGCAATGTTGCAAGGAGGGGTGCTTTTAATTGCTCTCCTTCATGTCAGTGTTGCCTGTTGGAAAGGTTTCCTCTTACCTGGGAACAAAGAGAAGGAGAGTAGGAGGAGTCGTGCTTCAAATTGGCTGAATGATCAAAGATAATTAATTACCAAGCTTCTCACTATTATTGTAAGGTTTCAAAGATAACCTCTCCCGTCTCCCCTCCCCTTGGGCTGCCTAATAGGATATTGTGCTCGGTGAGAGATTAGTTAGAGTGGAGGCAAATTTAATTGCCTTAATAAGCCACTTAGTCATTTGCCTCAGACAATGGAAATGACAAAAATCATAATTAAGGCCTCCATCCCTCAGTAGCAGAAATGGGCTCAAAGAAAAGCTTGAAAGGAGAAGCCCATTGATAAAATAAAGCATGACAATAAGCTGTTATTCATGACTAGATTTGCTCCATTTTTTGATTGTTGACACTTGGCAATGGGAGGAGGGACTGGGTCGTTGGGTGTGGGAAACCTGTCTGTTTTAGAAGTCAACCTTTCATTGTGCAGAACAATGCAAACTCCTGTAAATGGCAAACTCCATGGCAATGATGAATTTATAACAGGATGACATTCTCTAGATAGTCAGAGTAATCGTGGAACAAAGCCTTGATGCATATTTAGATTTCTAGCTACTGATAACAAAGATGAGAAGAATAACTTAAAAAGTTATACTGAAGAAATTTGGGAGGACATGTATTAAAATATCTCAAGGGATGATAGCACTCAGTGGATGATGGATAATTGTTGCTCTGTCAATTTTATTCTATTGGATCCCATACTTATCACTGAACTATGAAAGTTTTCAACTGAGGTTAAATCTAGACTTCAGTGTGTTTGCTAAAGCGGGGAAAGAATTACCTTATAAAAAAGAATGAATGCTTTTTATCTATAAAAGGGAAAAAAAATCCCTCCTGCTCTGCTTTCAATTACACTGCCACAAAGAGTCGCATTTGATTGCCTGAAGTCACCATGGAATGATACTGCTCTTCCTTTTGGCAATTAGCAGTTAATGAGGGAGATCCAGGCAGCTCTGACCTTGCTTGTCTGTTTATGTAATTAATGTTGCTGCCTTCCTAACAACATAATTTGCTACAAATGTCTCAGGTGGTTGAATAAGCAGCATCTCTTATTCAAGATGGGACGAGCTCTCATAAGTGAAAACCAAGGCTTTGGGGGGGGGGGCAGCCATAAAGTGGAAATTTTGACTGAAGGAATGTACCTTTTCTCCTGCAGACCCTGGTGTGTTTTGTAAAAACACTTTTCTAAGGGACTTTTCTAAGCAGGTATGACATGTGTGGAGGATGTGGATGCAGAGGAAGAGAAATCCCATTGCACGTGTGGGTTTCTACTGTGCCTACATAGCCAGGGGTCCCACCCACTGATAGCTAATATTCCTTCATACTTTAAATCTGTATACTTTCAAGATTTTATCTTAGGTATTTGTAAAATTCTGCAAATGAATTATCCTCCCCCCCCCAATTCTTACTATACCCAAGAGCTTATTGCTTGTAAAATATCAGTGTGCTACCAGTGATGCAAAAAGCAATTATGCAAAAATATGTTTATTTTTCCTTTTCCCTCCAGGCAATGACACAAATATTTAAATCCAATTATGGCCCACTTTTCTATAATTTAAAATTCAAAGAAGCTAACGCTCAGATTAAAGACACTGATTATCAAGAATACCTCACAATACACACACGCAAAGCTTACATGAAAACAGATGACACAGGGACATCTGTTGTTGTTTTCAGAAAAGTTCAGATTCCAGAAATTATTACCCCAAAGAAAGAAATTGGTCTTAAGTGATGACCTGAAGACAAGAAGGCAAAGAGTTTGCTGTGATTAATATAGATATGATATATGTGACAGATGATATAATAATATGGCTGATAAAACATGACAGATAGGACTATGTCACACAGGTCTGCCCCATGGACCATTTCTCAAGGGCAAGAACACACATCTTCCTCTGCTTGTCCCCAATCCTCTAAGAAGGCAGCCCCCATCCATCTTTGGCTGCCTCACATAGCTTTTCTGATTCAAGCAGTGCTTGCAGGTTTGTTGGCTGCCCTTTCGTTCCTTGTAGGCAGATGCCTCTATGATTCTCCTCCTGGCTCATTTGTGCTGTGGCAGGTCAGCCTTTTCATTGGTTGCTGCTTTCCATGACCATTTTCTTTTTTACAAGTTCACCAGTGAAACAGTAAAAAGCTGGGCATTTTTTTTTTTTTTTAACAGTGAAATTTGAATAGCCTTCTGCCATTTTCCCCTTTCTAACCCAAACGAGTGGGAAAAGGTTAAGATAGTTGTGGTTTCCTTTTCTATTTTTATTAGTTCAGAAGGGGAGAAAGAAGAGCAGACTTTATCAAGAAGAGATACTGGTAAATATAGTCCAGTCACAACGTCAAGCTACTTTTATAACCAAAACTTGAAATCTACAGTTGGATTATCATCCTCCTCCTCCTCCTCCTCTGAAAAATAGAAAAGTAAGGTACAGGTAGATAGACAAGAAATCTAAAACACCACAATAGCACTTTCCAGCAGTTGGATTTCCTCCTAAAAAGGAAAAACTGTCCTTGAAACTGGTGATGGTTGAAACCATATCTCTGTCTTCACAGACAGAAGACAGGAAAGAGTGATTTGCTTTCTCCCAATGATGTAATTTCCATTGACATTTATTAAGCAAGCAAATCTAATCTGAAAGAATTTGTGAAGGGCCAGGTGCAAGTTAGAAATAACTAGTGATTTACCTATTCCAGCACACTAGGTGGCTCCTTCGTGTCATTGATGGAGTCTTCAGTTAAGTAATGAAGAAGCAGAATGTTTCCTTAAAAAAAGTTCATAACATGAATGCAGAATACGAGCATTAGTAAATGCTAGAAGGCACTTATTTATTTGTAAAATTTATACGCAACCCATCTCATTGTCAAGTGACTCTGGGTGGCTTACAACATTATTAAAACAGCAATAAAATAAAATAGAGCTGGAAGGGACCTTTGAGGTCTTCTAGTCCAGCCCCCTGTTCAAGCAGGAGAACCTATACCATCTCAGACAAGTGACTGTCTAGTCCTTTCTTAAAAACCTCCAGTGATGGAGTGCTCACAATTTCTGAAGGCAAGCTGTTCCATTGGTTAATTGTCCTCACTGTTAGGAACTTTCTCCTTAATTCCAGGTTTTCTCCTCTCTTTGATCAGTTTCCAACCATTGTTCCTTGTCCTGCCCTCTGGTGCTTTGGAGAATAATTTGACCCCCTCTTCTTTGTGGCAGCCCCTCAAATATTGGAATACTATTATCATGTCACTCCTATTTCTTCTTTTCCTTAGACTTGTCAAACCCAAGTTCTGCAGCCGTTCTTCATATATTTTATTCTCCAGGCCTTTGATCATCTTAGTTGGTCTTCTCTGAACTTTTTCCAAGATTTTTCCTGCCTAAATGTAAAACTTTGCTGCTGCTGCCCACTGCTGGCTCATAGTCAAGTGATCATACACTAAGACTCCAAGGTCCCTCTCACAGTTACTGTTTTTGAGCCAGGTCTCGCTTAATCTGTACTTATATTTTTTATTTTTCCTGCTTAAATGTAAAACTTAGCTTTTCTCCACATTAAAACTCATTTTGTTGCATAGGGCCCATTGTTCAAGTTTGTCAAGATCTTTTTGGATCCTGAGTTTGTCTTCTGGGGTGTTGACTATTCCTGCCAGTTTAGTGTCATCTGCAAATTTGATGAGTTCCCCTTTTATTCCCTCATCTAAATCATTAATGAAAATATTGAAGAGTAATGGGCCTAAGACGGAGCCTTGTGGTACCCCACTGCTTACCTCTCTCCATGTGGATGTAGTAACATTGAGGACTACTCATTGAGTTCAATTTGTCAGCCAGATACAAATCCATCTGTTGGTAATGTTGTCTATTCCACCCTTTTCTAGCTTACCAAGCAGTAGAGTGTGATCTACTTTGTCGAATGCCTTACTGAAATCTAAGTATACTATGTCCACAGGGTTTTGCTGGTCTACTGATTTAGTCACTTTATCAACAAATGAAATAAGATTGGTTTGGAACGATCTGTTTTTAACAAACCTGTGCTTGCTATCAGTTATAACTTTGTTTGCTTCTATTTGTTCGCAGATTTGTTTTTTGATTATCTTTTCCAGGATCTTCCCAGGTATTGATGTTAGACTGATTGGTCTGTAATTTCCTGGGTCTGTTTCCCCCCCCCCCCTTTTTTAAAGATAGAAACCACATCAGTCCTTTCCAATCCTCAGGTGCTTCCCGGTGCTCCAGGATTTTTGAAAGATGTGGCACAATGGCTCTGAGATAACATCTGCCAGCTCCTTCAGAACTCTGGGATATAATTTATCAGGTCCTGGTGATTTATATTCATCAAGGTCGGATAGGTGTTCTCTTACCATTTTCTTGCTTATTTTAATTTTTGTTTCTAGTTTGTCTTTTGCAGTAGTTTTTTGGTATGTTGGGCTATAATTTCTTTGATGCAAAGAATGAGTTAAGCAGCTCTGCTTTCTCCCTATTGCCTCTTACATCCTTGCCATCTTCTCTCTTTAGTGGACCTACAGGTTCCTTGACTTTTTTTCTTGTTATTAATATTTTGAAAGAAACTTTTTTTTTATTTTCTTTGATTTCTGTTGCAAGTCTTTGTTCATTCTGAGCCTTTGCTTTCCTGACTTTGTCTTTGAATGTTCTGGCTGTCTGCTGATAATCAGCCTTAGTTATGTGTCCCTCTTTCCATTTTTTGTACTTGTCCTTTTTGTCTTTCAGTTTGTCTGAGAGATCTTTGTGCAGCCATGCTGGTTTTTTCTTGACTTTCTTGTTTTTCTTTTTCAGTGGCATTATGCTGGACTGGGCTTTAATGATAGCATTTTTCAGAGTTTCCCACACTTCTTGAGTTGTTTTCCCCTTTAGGATTTTCATTCATGGAACCTTTTCTTTGTTCTCTCTGAGTTTGTTAAAATCAGCTCTTTTGAAGTTTAAGGCACTGGTTGAATTATTTTCTATTGCTTGTGTTTACATTATATTCAATTCCAGTATGACGTGGTCACTTTCCCCCAAGGTTCTGGCAAATTCAACTCCCTCTATCACTTCTTCTCTATTAGTAAAAATTAGGCCCAGTATAGCTTTACTTCAGGTTCCCTCCTCTACCTTTTGGATGACAAAGTTGTCAGCTAGGTTGGTTAGGAATCTGTTTGATCTCCTGCTCACTGCAGAGTTTGTCTCCCAGCTGATATCATTACTACTGTGGTATGCTTCCTACATATATTAAAACAAACATTAAAAATCTAAAAACATTGAACATTAAAAGTTGACAAAAAAACTGCATGAGATAGGAACCACTACACAAATGGGGTGGAGGTGCGATGTTCTTCCTAGTCTGCTGACTACCTCCACCCTTATCAGGACCTCAGGCCAATTGGTAAAGCCATGTTTTCAGGCCCTTTCAGAAGACCAAGAGGTTAGGAGGGGGGCAGATCTCACCTCGAGTGGCATGATGTTCAAGAGCGTGGGAGCCATGGCATAAAAGGCTCTTCTCCTGGACCCCACCAGCCAAAGTTTCTTGACCCACAGGGTCCTCAGCATGCTTCTTCTGTCAGAGTGAGTGGGGACACATAAAACTACAGATATTAAGCTCCCAGATCCTGAGGTTCCATTTACCTGATGTACTATTTAAACAATGTCTGTTATATATATTTCCACAGAAGAGCAAGAAACTTCAGTTGAAATTAGGATACTTTTCTTCCATCTTTTGAGAATATACTGAGCATATTTTTATAAGGATGGTGAATGAGTGTTGCAACAGGAAAAAGTACACTTTAGCAGCACTTCATGTTACCATATACTGTATAGCTAAGTCCTCAACGTATTACCACAATTGATCCCAAAATTTCTGGTGTTAAGTGAGACATTTGTTAAGTGAATTTTGCCCTATTTTACAACCTTTCTTGCCATGGTTGTTAAGTGAATTACCTGCAATTGATAAGTTAGTAATCCAGTTGTTAAGTGAATCTGGCTTCCCCATTGACTTTGCTTGTCAGAAGGCCACAAAATATGAATCAGTTGCTAAGTATTTGAATTTTGATCACATGATCATGGGGATGCTACAAAGGTCGTAACTGTGAAAAATGGTCTTAAGTTACACTTTTCAGTGCTGTTGTAACTTTGAACAGTCATTAAAAAACTGTTGTAAGTCGAGGACTACTTATATTTATATCACATCTTTCATTTCTGTTGTCTATAGGTAGTTCTTGACTTATAACAGTTTGTTTAGTGATCGTTCGAAGCTACAACAGCACACAAAAAAGTGATTTATGACCGTTTTTCACACTGACAACCATTGAGGCATCCCCATGGTCCTGTGATCAAAATTCAGACACCTGGCAATTGACTCATGCTTATGACGGTTGTAGTGTCCTGGAGTCATGCGATCACCTTTTGTGACCTTCTGACAAGCAAAGTCAATGGGGAAGCCAGATTCACTTAACAACCGTGTTACTAACTTAACAACTGCAGTGATTCATTTAACAAATTTGGCAAAAAAAGGTGGTAAAATGGGGAAAAACCCACTTAACAAATGTCTCACTTAGCAACAGAAAGTTTGGGCTCAATTGTGGTCATAAGTTGAGGACTTACCTGTATTAACTTATTCATTCTTACATACATTTTCTCTTGGTGGTGGAATTCCTTTTGCTTGGCTTTTCAGAGAAGTAATGTCCTCTCTTGACTCGGTAAACCTATTTAATCGGATCCATGTTTTCATTCTCCCTTTGAAAACATTTTGTGCCCACATTGCATGCATAAACGTTCAAAGTTATTTGTCACAGCTAAAATGGAAATTCCAGAGGGGAACTTAGGAGGAATAAAATGGCCTGTAGTATCTCTTCTGAGATTTACTTGCATGTCTTAACAGTTTGTTGATAACTCTGGATAAGGCCTTGAAATGACTCCTTTCCCCCCATTCCTGGCCAGATGGTGGCTCCAGGGAGACATTCTTGAAATATCTGTCATGAAATGTAAAAAAAATGAGGCAGGATAGAAAATGTCCATGACCTTCCTGAGCAACTTAATTCTTAGACCACCTTCTAACAATTTTAACATTAAACAAGGGAGAGAGAGAGAGAGGACTCTTTAGTGCCAGTAAAATGCTTTTATCTGGCTTGATTTGTTTCACAAAACATGTTCCTTTTTTCAAGGAAACTTCTGGAGTGTGTTTGAATTAATTGGCTGGCATGTTCCACAAAAAAATAATTAAAGCCCAAGAAGAGATATCTCTTAACTTGAGGCATCGCCTCCCAGGAGTTTTTTGAATGAAGCATATAGATGGCCCAGAAAACCTGGAAAATAAGGGTGGGATAAGGAAGAGGAAATTAACATATTACTCCATCTCCCAATTCATAATAGTTTTCAAATATGAAAGGAATTCTAAAACCATCTTGAGAACAAGTAGTGAGATAGAAGACTGGGGTTTTTGTTTTTTTTTGCCAGGAAGAAGACTTTCAGGAAATTGGAAAGTTAATTTCAGCACAGGATTAACCTGGAGGATTACATAGAATTATTTGCACACAAATAGATATATACAAATATGCATATAGTTGCACACAAATACAAATATACAAATATGTATGTATGTATATGTATATATATATGACCTAAATTAACAAAAGCAAACTATCAACCTGAAAAGTTTCTTTAATGTCGTTTTTTAAAAAAAAAATTAGAAAAAGAAAATTTATGGTAATATGTATCCATAAAAAACGGTTTCTCTGTAGCTTTCATATTGCTTCCCTGCCCTTTGAACAAAAAGAGAACAAGTTTAAAAGCCAAAAAAGAACACATCTAAACAGTCCCCTGCAGTACATAAAGATATGTGAATTTATCTTTCTAAAGTCGCTTCATCATTTCCTCAGTTGGTGCTCAAGTACAAAGTATCTATAACTCCTGGTTAGTTGATAGATTCTATAAATTAGGAATGGAGTCTAGAAGAATTTATGTATCCTGGCCTGGTTCATTGATCTTCTTTCCTGCTTGCACTGTAAAATGCCAAGCGGCAGGATTTTCTACCAGTGAGCAATGATTTCCTGAGATTTCAGGCAGAGTTGCTACCTCCATCCCCTTGGCCTCTGACAACACAAGGTAATGGATGAAAACAGCCTCTAGAAAGAGCCGTCAGCTTTTGAAGGCATTGCTATCATTTGGATTTTTTAATTCTCCCATCCCACGCCTCAAAATCTTTCCAGCACCTTGAACACCTTATTCTGTTCTTCCCATCTTCTTCATCTCTTCATCTTGCCAACAACATTCCTCCCTTCCCAACCTGAATCATTTTGCAAAAAAATCTAGTTTTTACCCCGAAAATGATAAAAGTCTGGATGTCCACCAGGAGACAGCAAAGATATACGGTAGTTGTAGATTTTTGGAACCCAAATCTTATGGCCTTAGACCTGAAAGTGAGGACTTAAGTGGAAGGAGGTTGGAAGTAATTTGAATGACGAAGTCACTCAAAAGGGCGGGCATGTTCCAGCCCTGTTCAATCTGCTCCTGAAGACAACGCTCTACATGTTCAACCTGCTCCTAGAGATAGGCTCCACGGGTTGTTCTTGAGACAGAGATGGAACTTATTATGATGGCTGCTTGGAATTGTTGACCCACTGCTGCCTTTAAAAGAAAGAAGAACTTTTGGAAGTAGACTGGATTCAGCAACCCACTTTGGCTGCTCAGCTTCCCCTCACTTGGGGGTAGCTGAGCAAAAGCATCTCATTATTGCTTTTATTTGATGTCAACTTCTTTCCATTATCTAAAGATGATAAGGTTATCAGTGCATGTAACATAGATATGTATGTAGACAAGAATATCAACCTTGCTGTCAAGCACAATCAAGCTTTTAATAGTGAGTACCACACAAAGTGCACTAACCAAACAGGTGGTAAGAAAATAGGGGAACTCAGGGACCACACAGATTATGTAGAAAGTAAACACAGGGTCAGTCATAAAGGACTCAAATGTCTATACACCAATACACAGAGTATGAACAGTAAACAGGGTGAACTAGAAATTCAGGTAAATGAGGGCAGATATGATATTGTTGCCATTACGGAACCATGATGGGATGAAACCCACAAATGGAACACACAGCTAGAGGGATTTAAATTATTTAAAAGAAACAGACCAAATAAAAGAGGGGGTGGAGTTGTTCTCTATATAAGAAATAACTACATCTCTACAGAAATAGAGCACAACAATGATGAAAACTGTCTTGAATGCATTTGGGTCAATATAAAAGGGGAAAAAATGACATTATCATAGGTTTATACTATAGGCCACCCAACCAAACAGAGGAAATAGATGAACTTTTTGCTAGTCAGCTAACTAAGGTGTGAAGAAAGCACATCACAATAGTAATGGGGAACTTTAATTACCCTGACATCAACTGGGAGACAAACCCTGCACCAAGTGGAAGATCAAACAGATTCCTGACAAACCTAGCAGACACCTTTGTCTCCCAAAAAGTAGAGAAGGGAACTAGGGGATTAGCCATTTTGGATCTAATCCTCACTAACAGAGATGAAATGATAGAAGGGGTTGAAGCCACAGGAACCTTGAGGGGAAGTAATCATGCAATATTGGAATTCAACATTCTGGAAGCACAAGCAATAGAACATAGTCAAACTAGACTCTTGGACTTTAAGAGAGCTAATTTTAATAAACTTAGAGAGAGCTTGGGAAGGATTCCATGGATGAGAATCCTCAAGGGGAAAACAACTCAAGAAGCCTGGTAAATTTTGAAAAATGAGATAATAAAAGCCCAATCTAGCACAATACCAACAAAATAACAGCTCTCAAAAGAAACCAGCATGGCTGCATAAAGAACTCTCTGATAAACTGAAAGATAAAAAGGACAGGTATAAAAAGTGGAAAGAGGGCACATAACTAAGGCAGAATATCAGCAAATAGCCCATGCCTGCAAAGATGAAGTAAGGAAAGCTAAGGCTCAAAATGAACTAAGGCTTGCAACCAAAGTCAAAAATAATAAAAAAAAGCTTCTTTCAACATGTAAAAAACAAGAAACAGTTAAGGAAATGATTGGTCCATTAGTGAGGGAAAGTGGCAAGAAGGTGACAAGCAACAGGGAGAAAGCAGAACTATTCAACTCATTTTTTGCATCAGTCTTTACACAAAGGGAAAAAACAGACCAACCTATGAAAAACAGTACCATAAAAAAGAGATTAGAAACACAAGTTAAGATAGGCAAGAAAATGGTAAGTGAACACCTGTCCAGCCTAGATGAGTTTGAATCACCAGGACCAGATGGATTACACTCCAAGGTTCTCAAAGAACTGGCAGATGTGATCTCAGAACCACTGAACTATATTTTTCAAAGATCCTGGAGCACTGGGGAACTACCAGAGGACTGGAAAAGAGCTGATGTAGTTCCCATCTTCAAAAAAGGGAAAAAATAGATCCAGGAAATTACAGACCTATCAGCCTGACCTCAATACCTAGAAAGATTCTGGAAAAGATAATCAAACAACAAATCAGCGTACACCTAGAAGCAAACAAAGTCATTACTAAAAGCCAATATGAGTTTGTTAAAAATATCATGCCAGACAAATCTTATTGCATTCTTTGATCAAGTGACAAAATTAGTGGACCAGAGGAATGCTGTGGATATAATTTACTTGGACTTCAGTAAGGCATTTGATAAAGTAGATCACAACCTACTACTTGATAAGATAGAAAAATGTGGGTTAGACAGTATCACCACCAGATGGATTCGTAGCTGGCTGACCGGCCGTATTCAGCGTGTGGTCCTCAATGGAACCGCATCTATATGGAGGGAAGTGTGTAGTGGGGTGCCCCAGGGCTCTGTTCTGGACTCAGTGCTCTTCAACATCTTCATCAACGATTTGGATGAGGGGATAGATGGGGAACTCATCAAATTTGCAAACGACACCAAGCTTAAGATACAGGAGGATCTGGACAGACTTGAACACTGGGAGCTATCTAACAAAATGAAATTGAATGGTGAAAAAAGTAAGGTTCTACATTTAGGCAAGAAAAACCAAATGTACAGGTATAGTATAGGTGGTATCTTGCTCAATAGTAGCAACTGTGAGAGGGATCTTGGAGTCCTAGTGGACAATCACTTAAATATGAGCCAGCAGTATGCTGCAGC
Source organism: Protobothrops mucrosquamatus (assembly GCF_001527695.2). Classification (NCBI taxonomy): domain Eukaryota; kingdom Metazoa; phylum Chordata; class Lepidosauria; order Squamata; family Viperidae; genus Protobothrops; species Protobothrops mucrosquamatus. The sequence goes on from NW_015387580.1 coordinate 211,597, forward strand.
TGCCAAAAAAGCCAACACAGTGCTGGGCTGCATTAACAGAGGGATAGAATCAAGATCACATGAAGTATTAATACCACTTTACAATGCCTTGGTAAGGCCACACTTGGAATACTGCATCCAGTTTTGGTCACCATGATGTAAAAAAGATGTTGAGACTATAGAAAGAGTACAGAGAAGAGCAACAAAGATGAGTAGGGACTGGAGGCTAAAACATATAAGGAACGGTTGTTGGAATTGGGTATGTCTAGTTTAACGAAGAGAAGGATGAGGGGGGACATGATAGCAGTGTTCCAATATCTCAGGGGCTGCTACAAAGAAAAGGGAGTCAAGCTATTCTCCAAAGCACCTGAAAGCAGGACAAGAAGCAATGGATGGAAACTAATCAAGTAGAGAAGCAACCTAGAACTAAGGAGAAACTTCCTGACAGTGAAAACAATTAACAAATGGAACAACCCTCCTCCAGAAGCTGTGAATGCTCCAACACTGGAAGTTTTTAAGAAGAGACTAGACAGCCATTTGTCTGAAATGGTATAGGGTTTCCTGCCTGAGCAGGGAGTTGGACTAGATGACCTCCAAGGTCCCTTCCAACTTTTTTATTATTATTATTATTTTCAGGTTCCACTTATGGTACTTAATCTTAGACACAGATAGCCAGTGGGAGATTTTTAGATAAGATCTGATTGCTGAAAGCTTGTTTGTAATTTATTAGTGCTCTCCTTTACATTTCCATGCACTCTCCTATCAGCAATATATCATTCCATAGGAATCTTGAAGGGGAAAAGCCAAGGATGTCTCTATGGTGCTTTTGGAGTCTAGTATGATTATTACACCATCTCCTATTGTCTGCTTTAAACAATACAGTATGATTTATTTATCAGCTGAGACCTGAGGTCTGGCTGAAAACCCAAACAAATTATCAACTAACTCCAGCAGAGGAAACATATAGTTTAGGCCGTCTGGCATGCATCTCATTCAGAGTGCATACCCCAGACTGTATATTTAACATCTGAATGAACTTCTATATTAAGGACCAAGTGTTCTTGGACATTAATGGGTATGTTTTAAAGCAGCAAACCTTTTCTGTTTCACAAGCTGTTTCAAAGTTTTTGTTTTTTAGAAGCAATTGACTTAAAATGTATGATGCCCTGGGTAGTGGTGATGGGAATATGGTCCCTTTATTTATAATGAGTTGACTATATAAGCCGGGTTGGCATATCAAACTGATCCTTTGTCTGCCACTTCCATGTTTTACAGAAAAACCTACAGTACTGTATGGGAAGTTTTTATGTGACATGGAGTCCCAAGAATCTGAGATTCTGAATCAGGCACCTGCATATGTAAAAAGTCCCTCCCCAGAAGGGGGAACCATTGGTTGCATGTTAAGTCAGGAATGCAGTTATTCATCTAATTCACCCCCAACCTCTAAGCATCTAAATAAATATGTTCCAAGACTGTCATACTTACTTGAAAATAAGTCCGATGAACTCATTAGGGATTATTTCTGAGCTGATAGCCGTTCATTTCTCATTTTGTAGAAAAGATCATATTTTATCTCTTCTTTCTTAGGGTTCTTAGCGATTTTTAGCGGTGGTATCAGTGTTATGTACATCTGGGTGGCTTGATTAAGTAGACCAAATGGCATACAAGTAGTCAGCTATAAAAAAGATAAGATAGCTTGTTCACTGCGGCTTGTTCAAACTAACTTATCCATTCATTTTTCAGGACACAAGAATGTTAATGCTATTTATTCCTATAGCAGAAATATTGAATTAGATGTTCTTTGTTCTTTGAGTAGTTTACTCAATGTTACCAGGAGATGTAGGGTCAAGCATATGGATTTTAGTGTTCATTAGATCATGAACAAAGTGGTCCATGTTACTGAACAATATGCTGGCGGTGATTCCTTATATAGGGTTTTGATCATAGGATACACAGTAATGAAATATTTACATTACTTGAGAAGTAAGGAGACAGTTTTCTTGCCAAGAGCTTCTGTTATGATTCTAATGCTAGCCTCTGGTTATGATGCCTAGCTCAGGGCTTTTCAACCTTTTCACCCATTGTACCACTTTTAGGATATGGCAACATCCGAGTACCACCAGTCACCTAGCAAAGTGTCAAAAACTTGACCCCCCCCAAAAAAGGAAAAATGATAAAGTACAGGTAGTCCTTGACTTACAATAGTTTGCTTAGTGGCTGTTTGAAGTTACACTGAAAAAAGTGCCCCCCAAGCCACAGCCAAGCAAGACACCTGCCTGCCCACCCAGCGGCACTCTTCCTCCTGTCCGAGGTTTTCATTGTTGTGAGCATTTCTGTTGAGGATTGGCAGCAGGGGTGGGGTGGGGTGGTGTTTGGTTTTTATTCCCCCCGTCTGCTGGGTGGTTGCAGCAGGTTTTGGTCACTTCACATGACCCTGGGACACTGTGACCGTCATAAATATGAATCAGTTGCCAAGCATCTGAATGTAAATCACAAGACCCTGGAGATGCTGCAACATTCCAGCTGATCGGCTCTTCGAGGCTCACCAGAAATGCCAGGATCAGTGCTGCTTTCCAGCTGATTGGTGCTTCTTCAGGGCTCAGCAGAAGCACCAGGATCAGCGCCGAGCTCCACCTGGAGCCTGGTGCTGATCCTGGCGCTTCCGCTGAGCCCTGACAGCCCTGCAGCTCCAGCCATCTCTCGCTCAGGCTTGTGCGGTGCTGCCACCGGTTCAGCTCATTCCCCTCCCCCACTACCACTTTTCTGGGATGGTCACATACCACCTGCCGGGTGCCAATGTACCACAGGTAGTACCCGTACCACTGGTTGAAAAGCCCTGGCCTAGCTTACTAAGCCTTCAGAAAATTTCTGCAGTTGCCAAGTGCCGAAATGTTGATGATGTGACTGTGGGGATACTGTGACACTTGTTGGGAGGGGGGAATAATTTCACACCCTCATCATCTTCACTGTGTCTGCTGGTTTGCCCCACCTCCTCTGGCTGCTCAGATAGCAATCCGTCTGGTGGTGCTGGAGCTGGCTGCTGGCCAACTTGCAAGTGCAAAGACCTGGTCTTAAGTCACTTTTTTCAGTGCTATCGTAACTTTGAAAGGTTGTTAAACAAACGGTCATAAGTCAAGGACCACAATCCAATCTGTCAATTCCATTTTTGTAATGTAAACAAGTTTCAGTCTTCTCTTTACGCTTGTTTCTGAAGGTATTGTATGGTCTTGTCTTCAGGATTTCTGAATGCTTTTTCATTTCTATGGGCCTGGCTGGGTTAGTTGCCTTCCGTTTGGGTTACCGTCTGCTTTGTCTGTAGTTTTACTTTTCTATCCGATTTTATTTTTTTCCAATCAATGATACAGAAAAGATAAAAGGAAGCTTCCAACTCGAGACACTGTAGTATATTAAAATTTGGACCCCTGTTCAGTTTGAACTTAATTCTCAAATAATAAAAGGCCAGAGGTTCTGAGTAACTGAAATAAATGAAGCATTTTGTCAGAAATAATGGCATCCAAAGAAAGCTTGGATGCTTGTTATCAAATTTGTAGGAGAAAACAAGAAGTAACATTTCAAACCAGTGTCTTTTATTTGATGTGCTAGTGCTGAATTGCAGCTGTAATACAGAAATACTTTGGTGCCTGTTATAAGAATGTATTTCCTTTTAAAAAAAAGGCCTATTATTTTTTGCAAAAGGAAATACAGTTCCTTATCTCAAACATCAGGCAAAATGTGACTTTTATAGTAGAAAGTGCAAAAACCTTCCCTTAAACCATAAGTAATTGTTGCACAATGCGCAATTTGTTGCAACAATAAGCAATAGATGATGGAGAAAATCTGGGATGGAGAATTCCATATAGGCCAGTGGTTCTCAACCTGTGGGTCGGGACCCCATTTGGGGTTGATCAACCATTTCATGGGGGTCGCCAAGCAAGGCTGTCCGCCATTTTTTTGTCCGCCATTTTTTTGTCCGCCATTTTTCCCCCCTTTTCTGGCGGGTGTCTTACCTCCCTTGGGCTGGGCCAGCTGGTGGTCGGCCTGCTCTGTCTCTGCCGCTTGCCAGCTATGCCTCGGCCGGCGCAGGGGGCGGAACCACGCATGCGCGGCGCTCCCGGGCAGGGAAAGTCCTCGACTTACGACCGATTGGGTAGTCCTCGACTTATGACTGGTTTAGTCCTCGATTTACGACCGGTTTAGTCCTCGACTTACGACCGGTTGGGGTCGCGGCATTAAAAAGGTTGAGAACCACTGATATAGGCAAAGGTGTCTAATGATTATGGTGGCAGGTCATTATTTGCCATTTCTTGTTTATACTAGTCTCAATTAAAAACCACCACAGCTTTTATTGAACAGTGTCCATTTATTTATTTATTTATTTATTTATTTATTTATTTATTTATTTATTTATTTATTTATTAATTGCATTTATATCCCGCCCTTCTCCTTACGGACTCAGGGCGGCTGACAAATTCGATAAAATACTAACATATATACATATTATGCCTAATTAAAAATTTAATTAAAACGAAATATTTAAATATGTCCAATTAAAAGTAATTTAAAACCCCTATAAAATCCCTCAGGCCAGTCCCGCTAGCTGGAACAACCACGTCTTGAGGGCGCGGCGGAAGGAAGGGAGATCAGGGATCACCCTGATCTCTGGGGGCAGTTCGTTCCAGAGGGTGGGAGCTCCCACAGAGAAGGCCCTCCCCCTTGGGGTCGCCAGCCGGCACTGTCTGGCCGACGGCACCCTGAGGAGACCCACTCTGTGGGAGCGTACAGGTCGGTGGGGGGTAGTCTGTGGCAGGAGGCGGTCTCGAAGGTAACCAGGCTCCCCTAGTTATATGTGAAGTTCTCAACCAGAATTGTCACTTCCACCCCCCCCTATCCCCGTTGCAGATGTCTGTGGAAGCATATGCACATTGTGCTTCTAATATAATATGCACTTTAGCTCTCCAAATTTTCAGGAAAAGAAATTTGCAAAGTAAGGACAGTACTTATATTTTAAAAATGGAGATCAATTTATATTTTGCTATGCTGGAATGGGAAAAAAAAACCTAATTATGGAATTATTAATGGAAGTGATAATATGAACATACCGCAAATTGAATGGAATGGATACATAGTTGCTTAGTCATTGATTTTAGAGCATTAAAATTCCAGAAGGATGCAATCCAGACACTATAACATTGTAAAGCAGAATTTTATAGATTTTTGTTTGCTTCTTTTCAACAGCCTCACTTTGTGTGTGTGTGTGTGTGTGTGTGTGTGTGTGTGTGTGTGTGTGTGTTTCTCTCTCTTCCCCAAGATGTCAGGGCAGGCAGAAACCAATGCAGAATCTGGAGCCAAAATGCCATCGGCACATTGGCACATCTTTTAAGTTGGAATAGTTTTGTGCCAGCTCACACACTGGATGACTGCATGTAATGGGACGTGTGGATGACTTTGGAGAACAAGGGGAGGAGATGATGCCTAAGAAATCATTGAACAAGAGATGCAGGAGCCCCCAATGGCTTAACGGTCAGAGAAAGAAACTTAGGAAGGACCTGTCCTAACGGATCAAGAATTTAAAAGTGGTGGATGAGAGGTGTGTATCTTCAGACTTGCAAGATTCTGTTAACATAACCTTACATACGGTAGAATTAATTCATCCAATCATGTTTCCTGCCTGGTTTATCTGAAAGGGTACTACAGTGCAATAGACCCTCATCTGGGAATGCCAGGACTGGAAGCTGAACTGGAAAGTTGAAGGGGAAAATTATTTTTGTAAACAGTTGCTTAGAAAATGCCAGAGCCCTGTCTGTGAAAGATTTCCAGGCTTAACTCAGAGGAGACTTTACCTTTTATGAGTCCCCAGGCACATTATTTTAAAACTATAGCTCAGCTTCCCTTGACAGCACATAATAGAGAAAGCTTCTGCATCAGTGCCCTAAAACAATTGGGGAATTTATCCCATACATCAAAAACAAATGAAGGCTGTAGTATCTGTTATGATTTATATACCTATTCTTAGGAATGGAAGCGCACGTTTCTCCTGAGTCAGCACTGAACTGTTTCAATGACCAGACAAGACAAGTCTTAATGCTGTCTAGGTAGATTGCAAAGATTAACCGAACTGGGATGATGAGAAACAAATTTGTTAGCAGATGATTTTTCTTATCAACAATAACCATCCAATCCCTAAGTCGCAGAGTTCAAATTAAACCTGCGTGAATCTCTGGAGTTGGAAACGCTGGAAGCCTAGATAAAAGGGATGAAGAACAGCAAAACTTTCTCGCAGACAGAGATGCTCCTCCAGTGGTGGGATTCAAATATGTGAACAACCGGTTCTCTGTGTGGATGCTGCTTCCGGGAGTCCATTCTGGGCCTGGGCAACAAAAAATTAGCTCCCGGTTCTGCCGAAGTGGTGCGAAGCGGCTGAATCCCACCACTGTGCCCCTCCATTGTTTCTGGATGTTGCCATTGTTTTGTCTGCTACTGATTCTTCAGCAATAACTATTTTTATTGTACAAAAAATGCTCACTTTTTTTTATTAAAAAAACCCCTAATTCATTTTTCATTAATAAAACTGTCAAAGCAAAGATTCATCATCATCAAAAAAAGAAACACATAACAAAAACCCATTTCCAATAAAAACCCTTTGAAAATACCCATATCTTTAAAAAAATGTAAACTATAAATCAGCCCCAAATCCAATTACATAGGACAGGGCCCAAATACTGTATATGAAACATCAATAGCAAAACAGAACTCACAACAACACAATTTTAACTTAAAACCTGGGTGAACAGATGTGTGTTACTTTAGCTATCTTCAACCGGGTTATCCCAGATATGCTAAGGAAGAAGTCCAGAATGCCTCAGTCTGGTGGTTAATTGTGTTGGAGAAGGCAACTTGGGCAGTTGAGAGGGTGGACACAACCTTCAATGGATTCCTTGCTTGTGTGTCCATGGCTTCCATCATAGTGGTCATATTCACTTTTTTTAAAAAACCACTTTCACAGATCCCTGGAAAAAATATCATTTGAGGGGTCCCTGATGGTAAATACTGATGGGATCTAGACCTGATGGCTGATACCTTTCCCCAAGCTATTTGTTCTCCAAAAAACTTGTGGGAGGAGCTAGGATAAAAACAAAAATGGACTTCATTTCATTTTCCAGTTTAAGAATGTGAATAGGGAGCCAAGTCAGTAGTTAGTCATTTTCCCTTCTATCTCAAAAATGCAACCTGATAGGAACTTTTGTTTTGAAGGCTTTCGGTATCTCAGGTTGCGCTCAATTTCTTCTCTTGAAAAGGAACCAAGTCTTTACCTCTAACTAAAAAGCAAGCATGCAATTGGCCAATTCAGCTCAATAAATCTGTTGCTACCTAAAAAAACACTGAGCTAATTAGTCCCATCGGCTGGCTGCCCTGAAGCCAGAATTCACCTTTTTAGATACAAAGGCTAGAATCTCTGTCTTAGGGGAGAGTTAATGGAAGAGTATAGGTGAATCGTGAGCTGCAGTGCCTGTCTTGTACTGTGGCATTGTCCTTGAACAGGGAATAACCAGTTGCTTTTTAAACCACAAGAACCACTTCAAAGCAATTGAACTAATAATTTATGCACCTCTTTTTTCCCCCTCACAAAGTATTATTTAAGATCATGAGCAAAAAGGTCCTCAGACAGCAAAACAATACCTTGGCTAGGGATAGATATAGAAAGCAAAGAGGATGACCTTGACAGAGAGAAGATAGATACATTAACACAACACAAAGCAAGAACACAACAACACATACCTTCTTGTTTTGGACTTAAGCCACATTTTGAATCCAAAATAAGAAGGTAGATGTAAACATCTTAGACAAACATTCCCTAAATCACATGAGTATAATAAAGCATTTTCAGAGTTATAATATTGATAAAAGTAGTCCATCTTGATAAGAGTAGTTTTAGATTCCCATGGAGTTTGTTTCTTGGTGTTGTGGGGCTGACCATAGACAACCTTTGGGGACCTAAGGCCATTTTGGGGGTGGGAAGGCTGCATTCATATTAAATACACAACAGGGCTGCTTTGAGGGAGCTCATGAATCGGGCTATGCCTGCTTTAGGATCCACATTGCATTTCGTATCTCTTCCCTCAACTCAAAATGGTTTAGAATTAAGCTCTCTGTTTTTAGCAGTCAAGATTGAAAGAGGTTCAAGGGACAGAAAAGGAGGATATGGGAATGACTGGCGAAGTTGAGATTACAGCTTACTTACTCCTGCCGTAGATTGCTCAAGCAAAGTGAACCACGAATCTGAGCAGGAATACTGCTATTTCTTAGGTTCTCCTTCTCTCTTCCTTCTTCATGTACTGATGTAGCTAAGCATTCGGAAATGTACCAAAAACTAACTTCTGGTTGTTTTTTTTCAAAGCACCAAGGAGGAGTATGAAGATGGCGGCTAAATGCAGAAACCGGAATCTGTGACTCGCTGTAGGGAAAGAGGGATAACTTGGGATAAGAGAAAACAAATCTTGCCAGTTCAAAATGCTCCCTTGCTTTGAAAGCTGATTTTTGTCCTACAGGAAGTTACAACCAGCTGAGGATCTGACCCCAGCTCTCTTGTACAGGTAGTCATTGACCTATAATTGTATGGAGTCTGCCCATTATGGTTCACATTTTGTGATGGTCATTAAGCAAGATTGCCTCCCTTAACAACCCCCAGAAGCTGTTCTCTCTGATGAAGTCATTAAACTTCAATATGTTGGAAGTATAAAATAGTAGAACTTTGAAATATATCATAGATGTCTTGGGGGAGGTAAAAGGGAACAAGTGAAATGCATTGCTTTGATGTGTACTTTTTTAAATGATTGATTTAATTTGCCTGGAGCCATTGTGACTTTCACAGCCATAAAAGTCAAAGAAAGAAATAAGTGACACAATCTGTGTTTTGATGGAAACCATTCTGTTTATGTACTTTTTTGTGATACCACATACTGTAAGCATGAAAGGATAGAGCTTGCATTGTGTCATCATGACATACATTTCATAATTATTATGATTAGAAACGTAGATTTATGATATATACACTTTGGGTCAGTCTGTGATTGTATTGTTTTGGTTTAATTTTGGTAAGTGGTTAATATGGTAATGGGAAAAGAAATATCATTTCAACATGCTACAGTAACTTTGAAATATCTACCCAAAATTTGGAATTTAATAACGTATGAAGAACTCTAGATATATTATGCATAGCTGTAACCAAAAGGATGGTTTTACTTTTCTGTAAAGATAATGTTACGCCATTATGTTAAACCATGGATTGATTATATCTGTCTATTTGCCAGCACAAATTGATATGATAGCAGCATGGAGGAAAGACCAGACAATATCCTTCTGCGTTGTCAAGGTTTAATCTAGTGCAGTGGTGGAGAACCTATGGCACGTGTGTCAGAGACAGCACTCAGAGCCCTTTCTGTGGACACATGCGCCGTCACTCCAGTCCCGCCTCCCCCGTGGCCCCCTCCTCACCAGCAGCCGCCCTGGAGGAAAGTCCCCCCGGGTGTGGCCCGCACGGAGCAGCGCAGCCAAGATCATGGCAGCCGGGCAGCAGGGACAAGACTCCGCCCTCGCACCCCTTTACGCGCAGATGATGCTGTGGGGCATGGGCGGAGGGCATGGCCATGACACTGCAGGGCCGCCTGGGCGATCTCCTTCGGTGGGCCGTGGAGGCAGTGGGTGGCCCTGCGGGCGGGTGGGGGTGGGGCAGAGCGGGGGCAGGTCAGGGGTGGGGCGGTTTTGGGGCACTCAGTCTCTAAAAGGTTCGCCATCACTGATCTAGTGTTTTAGCCATTCCTTCCCCGCCCCATCCCTTTTTATATGTCCCTTCTACGCATCTTGTCAGGATGATTTGCCTGGATGGTGTGGGGTGATGGTCTCTAAGTTAAAATGTTTTTTTGTCCTGTGTTGAAAACTGAGCTCAGTGTTCTTGTAGACACAGAGAAGCTCCTAGGCCTAATTAAACCACCTGAATGCAGGCACAACTGCCCTGTAAGTGAAAAGATCTAAAAGGTGAGAAGAGCTTATCAATGGAGGCCAGGTAGTAATTGGACATAGCTGGAGTTGTACCTGAATGACCTGATCTGGAGAGACTGTTTTCAAGAGGACAAACCTGTAGCCAAATGCCCGACAGGGGCAAGCAGGATTCAAGGAGGAGATCTGCTGAACCAACCAACCAACCAATGGAAAGAACCACAGTTTTTGGAGAACACACCAGAGGTCACTGAGGACAAAAGCACTGGCCTCCAAGGAGCTCAAAAAAAGATGATTTTTTTGCCTTTCCATTCACCTTCCTAGAAAGTGAGCCCAAATGTCAAAGTTGCATAACTCAGGGAGAGATGGAATGAAACAGATAAGACATCGTCCAAATAACACTGCTTGGAATTGCCTGCATAGAGCTGGTTAGGCACTGTTTGTTAAGCTCAAGCTTCTGTATAAATATGTCTATATCTGCCAAAAAGCACCACAATATTAAATATCACTATAAACGAGAGAAGAACAATCTGTGCATCTCTATTTTTCCCCACCCTCTGATATATTCTAAACTAAAGTCTACATATAATTTATATTATTTCTTTGCCTTTTCTTTTTCTCTGACTTTATTTTTTTGTTTTCAATTGTATTTTAGCATCTTTTTTGTTAAAAAAGATCCAACAAAACCACTTCCAGGAATGCAGTGATGAATGGTGCACCAGAACAAATTATAACACATATAGTTCAGAATGACCTCTCAGGAAATTTCAAGGTACCTGGAATGATCTCACTGCAGCCACACCAGAAACAGTTAGATGGTTAGCTTCCTAAAGTTGCTAAAATACTTAAAATAAATAAATTAAAGCCCTATGATTCTCTCTCTCTCTCTCTCTCTCTCTCTCTCTCTCTCTCTCTCTCTCTNTGTGTGTGTGTGTGTGTGTGTGTTTGTTTGTGTATTTGTGTCCTTGAGTCCTTGTTGATTCCTAGAAGCTACCTGAATAGCTGCAATTTTCTTTTCAAGATTTCCAAAGTGGTTTGCCATTTCCTTCTTCCTGGAGCCAAGAGAAAGTACACAACTAACTATAAGTTATTTGTAAAGATTGTTTTTCAGCCAGTATGCTATTTTTTACCTTGCCTTTGCTGCCTCCTATTATTCTAAGTTTGCATGAATCTTCGAAAGTATACTTTCATTCATTACTTTAAAGACAAGCCAAGAATTTCATAGGGTGACCCACGAGCATTAGTCATTTCCCAAAGGTACCAGAGATAGCCTTTCTCTTTGCAGATTTACACTTCTGAGGCTGATTAAATTGCAATAGGTCCCTGATTGCTTCCTAGAAGGTCCATCACTTCCAACCCATTCCATGGGCGTTTTGCTGATGGCGCATTGGCAATGCACAGATCTGTCTTGGCAAGATGCAAAATTTTCCTCTCATTAGTTTAGTTGGCAGTGACAGGACCACGTTCCTTGCAACATTTCAGTTGTCTTGCTGTTGTAATACATTGCATCGACTCTGTTAAAAAGGACACGAGTTTACCTGCAACCAAGCATTTTGTTTTCAGTTAACTCAGATTTATTACTAACCCTCAATTAAGTTTCCTTTGGGAGTTTATCCCTCACTTTTTATTATTGTACTTTGACTCCTAATAATCAAATGTGTTTACTTGGATGCTTGTACATCATGCCTTTATGACTATAATTTGTTCCAGTGAGGAGATATTTGTCTTTGTTAGTCTGAGACGTTCATTTAATTTTCATATTAGTTTGGGTTTGTAATTCAGTTCTGCAGTATATCTTGGAACCATCTGCATCTTCATTAGCTTTTTACCCAATGGAATGATTGCTAATGGCTGAAAGAAATTGCACTAAAATATGCTAATTCTGATCTAGATTTCATGATTAGAAGTAAGAGGCATAATCCATTATATAGAGGACTGCAGATTTGTGACTAGCATTTTATGCATCATGCAGGATTTACGCTGGTTGCTTTGAAACAAATGAAACAGATTTCCTAAAATTCTATATCAATTACAAATTCTCTTAAGCTGAATTTTTCACTTCTATGTCTACCATTAAATTATAGTTTAGTAAGTTTTTTATATATATATCACAATAAATTAGATGCAGTAAAGGATTCCCCAACAAGATTGTTTCACAGGTTATAGCTTATCCATATAGGCAAAAATAAAATACAGATAGAGCTTGGATTATGACTACTTGCTTAGTGATCTTTTGAAGTTACAACAGACCCCCCCCAGGGTTCCTTACAACCCAGATTTGAAGTTCTGATAGCCACCCCCCCAAAGATCCAGTGATCATGTGATCATGTATCGGGCACTCAGTAACTGGATGCATTTATTGCCGATGGCAGCTTCCTGTGGTAATGTGACAATGTTTTTTTTTTGTTGGAAACCAACATATACTTCTGGTTTCTAGCAAAAAAAAATCCATTGAGGACAATGAATTCACTTAATCACCACCATAAAAAACCAAAAAGTTATAAACTTGGATGCGGTCACAGGGTGTTGTTTAACCACTGTCATGACTCACGGCCATAATCCTGAGCACAAGGACCACCTGTAATATGGGACTATGTTTTTTTTTATAACCTCTGCTAGATCAGATCTAGATGGTTTTTTTTACGACAGACAGTTCAAGCTGTCAGGCCCGGCTGAACCGATCACGTATTTTAAACCCTAAATATAGAATTCTATTTGTAAGCGAGTGTGCAGGCACAAATTTCTGTAAATATCAAATATCACATAGAGCAATTTGTCCCTAATCATAGCAGGTAGTTACATCTTTAACATTCCCTGAACTGACTTGTCAGCAAACATCTTAATTATGTTATTATAAAGTAACTGAGTTATAACCATTCCTATAATACAAAATCATCCACTTTAACACTTGCAAAGCCAAGGCTATTTAATAACTTAATTATACATAATTCAGCCACAGTGGCTCATGAATTGGCAGGAAGCAGATTACCCTAACTAATAACCAGGGACTAATTAATAAAAGCATTCAGAATATGTAATATTTGTCCAGAATGTGAATCCTGTGAAGGAGGAGGAGTTTTACAATACAACCTTAACTCACAACAGTGCAATAAAGAATGAATGCGATATGATACAATTCATATCACTAAAGACATAGTGGATGTGGGAGACAAATTCAAAGAGAGATAGTGATTTGCAGAGAGTGCCATAAACGTGGGTGATGAATCTGTTGTCAGGGGTGGCATGGTGATGGTGGTGGAGGAGGAGAAGGGACAAAGGAGGAAGGAAGGAAGGAGGAGGAGGAGGAGGAGGAGGAGGAGGAGGAGGAGGAG
>NW_015387580.1:225032-229715 GCF_001527695.2 Protobothrops mucrosquamatus
AGAAGAAGAAGAAGAAGAAGAAGAAGAAGAAGAAGAAGAAGAAGAAGAAGAAGAAGAAGAAGAAGAAGAAGAAGAAGAAGAAGAAGAAGAAGAAGAAGAAGAAGAAGAAGAAGAAGAAATAATCATACGCTGCCTTATTTGCATGTAATGTTCTACCTGCCAACCTTGCAGCTGTTTCCCAGTACAGTATTCTGGCACCCAAGATGATTGGCTAATTTTGTCCCAAGATAGGCCTGTTATATTCAATCAAAGGAAGGCTGACACAGCCATCCATGAACAGAAGGCATGCTGTCCACTTCCGAATAGGGAAGAGTGGAAGGAAGCAATGCCTCAGGTATGACATGGTCTTAGGCCCCTGTGCACATCACCTAGGGCCAAAGGATGTGAGAAACATAGCAGTTTGATTTGATACAACTTTTTCATAGGCTCCTGCTGCCAAAATCCAGACCAGTGCTGGATGGAAGCAAAGAAATACTGCCTTCTATGGTCCATGGTTTTCCCAGTTGCAATGTATGGCTGTGAAAGTTGGACCATACGAAAGGCTGAGCGCCAAAGAATTGAGGCCTTTGAACTATAGTGCTGGAGAAGACTCCTACGAGTCCCTTGGACTGCAAGGCGTTCAAACCAGCCAGTCCTAGAAGAGATCATCCCCAACTGTTCTTTAGAAGGCCAGATCCTGAAGTTGAAACTCAAATACTTTGGCCACCTAATGAGAAGGAAGGACTCACTGGAGAAGGGCCTGATGCTGTGAAAGATTGAGGGCAATAGAAGAAGGGGATGACAGAGAATGAGGTGGTTGGATGGAGTCACTGAAGCAGTAGGTGTGAGCTTAAATGGACTCCAGAAGATGGTAGAGGACAGGAAGGCCTGGAGGAACGTCCATAGGGTCGCGATGGGTCGGACACGACTTCGCAACTAACAACAACAACAATGGTCATCTGCAGGGTTGCAGTCAAGCTTAGGAAGCCTGCCTCATATCAAGGCTGCTTTCTCCTGCTGTGAGACTCCGAGAGTGCAGGGACTCTTGACCACTGACCTCCGCCCAGTCCTCCTGCTGACCAGCTTTTCTCCTAACTTCTCCAAAGGAGGCTGGAGACAGGAAGCGAGATCAATAACTTAAAAGAATCTTTCCATCCTAAGTTTCAGGCCGTGGATAAAATTAGCTGTCAGCATTGGTAATATTATTTAGTCTAGACATGTAATGGAGAAGGTTTTCTTCCAAACTGTTCTTAATGCCAGACAAATGGTAATTACCCGTGTCATTCTTCAATCCCAGTAAAATGAAAGACATGCAACTCTCTTTCGCTGAGTGCCTTTGAAGGCTGGGAGTGAGCCCCAAACGGTTTCCGCATCAATACCAGCCTCCTTCTCCATGCATTTTATTCAAGCTGTTATTGAGCTCGTTTTTTGCTTAGCTCACACGGTCTTGCTGAGCACACAAATAATTTATGTGAAATCAATCATTCAATGCAGCTGTGTCCTTTTGTATGTTTTCCCCAATAAGAAGGGGTCCACGGAACCCCAAATATTGAAGACACGATTTATGTTAATTTCTTAAAAGCATTCTTTGGGGATTTTGCGCTCCTATTAAATGAGACGTTATCACCTTTGGGATTAAATATACATCTTTATTGCACACATTTCTTTTCATGTAGAATTCAAACTGCTAGCTAACAAGTGAAGAAGTTGGCAGGAAGTGGGAGGGGGGAAGAAGGGTTTTCCCAAGGATAGACTTCTGCAATGCTTAATCATGTATTAAAAAGATGTATAACATTTATTAGTATTCATCTGTGCTGCTGTAGGCCAAACTAATTTATTCTAGCATACGAGACCTCCCAGTGCTCCAAATTTCCAGAATTTACATATTGTCATGTTATAGAATTATTTCAGTTACAGTTGCTGTGTTATTTCAATTATAGTAGCTACATTCCTCATTTTTTTTAAAAAAAGTATATAAAGATAGCCCTTGACTTATGACGGATCACTTAACAACCATTTGAAGTTATGATGGACTTTAAAAAAAGCTACTCAAGACCCATCCTTAAAGTTACAACTGTTGGACACTCATCCCTTCCCCCCTCACCCAAGTGCATTTTGGGTGCTTGGCAAGCAGCTCACATTTATGACCAGTTGCAGCATCCCACAGTCACATGATCCCAATTTGTGGTGGTTTTTTTGGTCAGTGGTGTTTTTTGCCAGCACCCATTGGATATGTTGGATTCACTTAATAATCGCATGATTTGCTTAACAACTGCTGTGACTCACTTTGCAACCATTGTAGAAAGGGTCATAAAATTGAGTCCAGTCACGTGGTGCCTCAACTTACAACTGCAACGATTGTGATCAAAATTCCAGGCTCCATTGTTGACGATCACCTTCATTCATTTTGTACATCTTAGCACGTCTGTGTGACTGGGTGTATAATCATATTACCTACAAGCATTGGCTCTCATTTTGTATAGCTTTACTGTTTTGAGCTCGTAAGGAACATTTCTTTTTTTTCTTTAAACTCAATAGGGCAAGCAGAGAAATGTTTTAAATAAATACATAGGCTTTCTTGCCAGAGAACAAGAATTGGCAGGAATTTTCTGCTGAGCCTAACATTTTTGAGAGAAACTGCATGTATAGAGAGCTAACAGATGAAATTCCTAACATTTTAAATTTAACTTTAACAAAAGTAAAACATATAGGGAACTCTAGACCTGAAGAAGAAGAAGAATGATTTGGAGGAAATTAACAATTTCCTCCAAACTAAATTGTCCTCTTTCCATGCCATGTTGTCTCATTAAATTCAGTTGCACCAATCTTGCGTTTTCTTAATCCCTTTAAGAATGTTGAAAGGCTGTGATTTGCATCTGACTCTGAAACACTCAGTTACGTTATGAATGTGTACATTACACCCACACTGATTTTTGTATGTTAGTTTTTAAAAACATATTTACAGAGGTTCAAATGAAGAGTGAATATACTTATGCATTGAGATGGGTTCCATCTAGTCTTCAAGTGAGTCACTTGGACTCAGTGTTCCCCTCCTCTCCACTTCCTCTCTTTTTTTTGTTGTTGTTGTTAGTTGCGAAATCGTGTCCGACCCATCGCGACCCCATGGATAGTATCCAATTGAGGAGGGTATATTCAACCTGATGTAGAATGCCTTCAACTTTCCATAACATCTAGAGGTCTATGGAGATTCTCAACCATCCAGGTCGTGATTGTCCCAAAGCTGCTTTTTCCAAAAAGCAACTGAACTTTCTGGTTTTTTTTTCCTTTAAAAATGTTTCGTTTCTCATCTAGGGAGCTTCTTCAGTTCTGGATGAGAAGCAAAACATTTCCAAAGTTTCTTTTTCAAAAGGCAACTGGACTGTTTTTTTTTTTCCTTGAGGAAGAAGAACAAAACGTTTCATTTCTCATCCAAGAAACTTGATCAGTTGTGATGGCGGAGAGGGTGGATGGAGGGAAGGATAAGTACTGACAGTTGAGACTGGGTGGTGGGGGCATGGAAGGATAGGTTCTGACCAGATGATGGTGGTGGGGTGGAAGGATTCTATTTCTTTGCAGTCCATTTAAAATCCTTCCATTTCCCCCCCAAAAAAATCCAGTCAGAAACTATCCTTCCACCTCCCCCCATCCAGTCTCAACTGTCAGTACCTATTCTTCCATTCCTGCCCCTCCCCCACCATCTTCTACTTCCTCAAGGAAAAAACAGTCCAGTTGCCTTTTGAAAAAACACTTTTGAGACAACTATGACCTGGATGACTGAGAATCTCCACAGACATTTTTCCAAAAGAAAAAAAACAAAAAAGTCCAGTTGCCTTTTGGAAAAACCACCTTTGGGACATAACATATGCAATGAAATGCCAGAGACATTAGTTATAGAACTGGGAGCCCAGCCAAATAAAGGAGTTTCAGGTTCCAGCAAATTCTTTGAACTCTGTTAACAAGAAAAACCACACAGACAATACCTTGAATGGCTCCCCTATTGCCCACCCTCCATATCCATCTTCTGAATCTTACCACTTCTCAAAAACTCAGGAAAGTGTATGTATATGAAAGAGAAACACCTCGGCTTTTTGTAAAGCTTCAGATTACAAACGATGGTTTTCTTTGCTGGTACGTATCCATCACGTACTAGGTTTTTTTAAAAAGCCCCTCTCTTAGTAGTATGCTTAGTAATACGCTTAGACAAGCAGCAAATGAGCTGGCATTTTAAATGTGTGGGCTGTAAGTCTGCTATATACCACAGTCGTTGGATTTTATTAGTAAGCTGGCGGCACTTGGTTCAGCCAGTCTGCAATAAGAGTGATTTAGAACTTTCCCCAAAGTCCTAAATGACGGCTTATTTCATCAGCAGGATGTGCCTCATATATTGAGTTTTGACCAGCTGTATCACTGAGAGATGATAAGAAAATCAGATATTACCCAGAATTATAGACACAAGAGAGGGGGAAAGATGTCTGTATGTGCTTTTCCTCCCCTCTAAGCCAAATGAATAGCACGTTTAAACACTCACTGTGCAAACATTTTTATGCTCATAAAATAATGGAGAAGGCACATTTGCTGTTTTATGGTGTGGGATTGTTGCAAATGTTCACATCTCCAGTTTCATTCCCATTTAAAAAAGCCTTCCATGAGCAGCGGACTTCATGGTCCACTTCATGGGGAATTCTGGGAGTTGAAGTCCACACG
>NW_015387580.1:230459-233322 GCF_001527695.2 Protobothrops mucrosquamatus
AGAGAGAGAGAGAGAGAGAGAGAGAGAGAGAGAGAGAGAGAGAGAGAGAGAGAGATTCTGCTACATTTCCCCATTATTTGTAGCACAGCATTAATATATGCCTATTTGTATAATTTTGGTACTGAATTGAATTTATCATCTAAAAATAAAATTTCAGAAGACCATGGGACCACGTTGTTAGGAATGTCTCTTCCAGAATTCTCAGCTGTCATGGCCAATAATCCATGTTGGCTGGATAATCAGGATAATTCAGGCTGGAGATGTTCACTCAACGTTCAGTTTTGGTGTCTGTTCCTTAAAATAATGCCAATATATTTTAGCACTCTTTGCTTTACATTTGTTAGTAGCCAAAACAAATATATATTTTGCAATTGCTTGTCAAAACAAAACATACAAAATACAAAGTTTCTCTCTACACATTTCTTCTATATTTATGACAACAACAGGCAATTCCAAAACCAGACACCATTTCCGCTCTGCATTTCTTTAAAAACAGCTTTATGACAAGCAGCAATTGCCTTTACTGCCACCAACCTCAAAACGCTGGGAGCACAATCATTGTTCCTTTCAGCTGCTTAACAGAACTCAAATCAGAGCATTTTCTCAGTGCCTCAATCCCTGAAATAAGTTTTTAATTCATCAAGTGCTGATTTCTCTGGTGGTTTCAAAAAACAAAACAGTGGCAAAGCCGAAAAGATGCAAAGTCATCTAAACACTGTCCCATCCCATCCATCCATCCATCCATCCATCCATCCACCCACTGACCCTGGGTGACTCTGGGTGGCTTACATTTAAGAAGCACGAACACCTAAAACAGAAACAGATTGTAAATAGTCAGAAGAAAGACTCTCAATAACAGTAAAACAATCTATAGAAACTCAACCACTGCTGCGCCCCAAGACCTGTGAAAAGAACCAGGTTTTCAGTGACTTTCTGAAAGTCATTAAGAGTTAGAGCCATACAAATCTTTGGGGGATGCTCTCCGTAGGCAGCATCGCCCAAAAAAGACGTGCTTCCTGGGTCCTGATACATGATACTGTTTTGTCAAATGAACCCGAAGCACAATCTCTGCCCAATCTCATTGGCCAGGCAGAAATAATTAGAGATAGGTGGTCCATTAAATAAAATTTGAAATATAATAAACATTTGCATGGTGGGTGTGTACAGAATCTCTAGCTGCTTATAATTTTTCAATTTTGCCTAAGTATTTGTTGAATTCAGAATGTTTTACTGTTCTGTTATCTTCCTTTAGGAGGCATAAAGAGAATTTAAAAGTATTTCAAAATAATTCATTGGGAAATGTTGATAATCTCAGAAACGAAACTCACATTTTAATCGATCAAAAATTTTTAGCTTTAGGAAACATGGACAATGATTTTGATCAAATCATCAAAATATTATTTCCTTGAAAATCTTTGATCTGAAATTTAAAGCTGCCTCATTCTCAGTACCCCCAAAATAATAACACATAGTGAAAAGTTTTCAAGTAAACATGGGTAAGACATGTACTCATTCTTTGGGGGAATTGCATTTTACTTTGTTGAGTATGGTATCTAAAGTATGCTAAGTGTGCTATTTTATAGTAGCAATGAAGTCCTGACTGTTACTTTGCTACTAATTTTGGGGTAATGAATGGATTATGTATTTAGTAAGTGGCCTAGAGGTTGGATTTATTTGGAGTAGGCCCAAGGTCACAGTGTGACAAACGCTAATGTCTATAAATACACTTGCCATCATATCTGAATTTACTTTAGGAAAGTGGATTCTTTGACTCTTGCAGTCTCACGGATGTTTCATAAAAAAGATAGTAGCTTATTTTTTGCCAAAACCAAAATAAAACAAAACATGAAAGAAGGATGACCCTGGTCACATAAAGAAACATTGCAATAAGCCATGCAAAGTCAGGTAAAATGTGACGATTCACAAAATTGTTAAGTGGAAATTAGTTTTTCAGTTAATGAAATATAACATCTGTTCACCTGTTTCTCTGTTTGCGTTGGAGAGGGCAATTTGCTTGTAAACAAGAATTACCATATCATCAAAAACTATCCGATATTGCAATCCTATACAAATAGGACATTCACTGAAACATTCTTTTGAGAAAAGATGCTGAAGGTTGCAATTTTTGTATATGAAATAAATATATCATCTTCCACAATGTAAACCTTTCTCAAGATAGCCTCAGTCCCTATACAGTATACCATACGGAGGTATATTGTTCTTTTTAGCAGTTTTTTATTGTAAATTATTTACTATCTTTATATGCTCTGCTTTGTTTGGCAATAAGTATTTGCATTTGGACACAAACTTTACATTCTGTTTATAGCAGTATTATACCAGCTTCTCCAGCAGCATGGGCAGCTTCAGTGTTATATAAAAAAGCAGGCAATTTTAGTGTGGAAAAGGGTTTAAAAACATTCCAAAGGATACTGAATATAAAATGACCATAATTTCCTTGGCAGAATTTTCCAATAAGATTTAAGTGCCCTACACAGTAATCTTTGATGAAGTGATCGACTATCAGTTGAATTTCCTGGATCTACAATTATTAAAATAAGGAAATCCACCACAAAATGCTGAAGACACCACACGGTGATTTCAACAGATGTTACTTGTTCATTATTCTGCTTAATAAAATAGAAATCCTGGAAGTTAAATATTAAGAATATTAAGAATTATCCTGTTTAGAACTCCATTTAAATAAGATAGACAAAGTTACATTCTTTTGCAAAAGATGCTTCCTATGTATTTATTTCAGCTGACTTCTTATTAGCATATATACCAGGGGAATCAGCAGTGACAATTGATAGCTTCAAAATCAAAGAGAGAAGCAACCTAGAACTAAGGAGAAACTTCCTGACAG
>NW_015387580.1:234071-256407 GCF_001527695.2 Protobothrops mucrosquamatus
AATATTAAGAATTATCCTGTTTAGAACTCCATTTAAATAAGATAGACAAAGTTACATTCTTTTGCAAAAGATGCTTCCTATGTATTTATTTCAGCTGACTTCTTATTAGCATATATACCAGGGGAATCAGCAGTGACAATTGATAGCTTCAAAATCAAAGAGAGAAGCAACCTAGAACTAAGGAGAAACTTCCTGACAGAACAATTAACCAGTGGAACAACCTGCCTCCAGAAGCGGTGAATGCTCCAACACTGGAAGTTTTTAAGAAGAGACTGGACAGCTATTTGTCCGAAATGGTATAGGGTTTCCTGCTTGAGCAGGGGATTGGACTAGATGACCTCCAAAGTCCCTTCCAACTTTATTATTATTATTATTATTATTATTATTATTATTATTATTATTATTATTATTATTATTATTATTATTATTATTATTATTATTATTATTATTATTATTATTATTATTATTATTATTATTACTACTACTACTACTACTACTACTACTACTACTACTACTACTGCTACTACTACTACTACTATTATTATATAAATAGCAGACATACAGGACAAAGTTTGCATTATGATGCCATGTCTGCTATCTAGCATTTTTTGGACACCAGGTTTGGAGATCTTTATGGAAAGGATGGCTGGAGGGGGATCATACAAGCCTCCAATTTAGAAGCAAACACTCCTTGTGGTTTTTTTTTCCTATTGGGCAACTGTCTTCACAGTTTATAATGTGAACAAGTTAAACCTCTAAACTAAAAAACTGTTTTGACTATTAAACAACCAGGAAACAAATTAAAGGCTTTTTAAAATTCATGCTGCTTACTGTGTTCAATTTGCCCTCTGTCCAAGAAGTTATTATATATGGCTTATCCACTCAAGGTTATTGAGACATAGATTATTTCAATAATTGTATTACAAAAACTTCACTTCCATACAGCATTTTCTCCTCCCCCCCCGCAAGCTAAATATTACCTTCATTTTATGTAAAATATACTTGAATAAAAACTGAAATCTTCCACGTGAGTTCCAGCACCATCATTTGTAAGGCCATCTTAATGGGTTGTAACAGGTTTATCAGGTTCAAATTATTCTTCAGACACATCATGTGAAGATCTAGCTGTCTGGGGAAGGCTCTAATATTGGGCAATATGAAAAAAGGAGAAGAAAGAGAAGAAGAGGACAGCAAGATGGATGGAATCAATTCTAGTGACAATGGGTTCATAGCTGGAAGAGTTGAAGGTGAGGCTAGGGACAGATCATCATGAAGAAACTCTATATGGTTGCTATGAGTCAACAACAACTTGATGGCACATAGTCAATCAATGAAATAGGGTGTGGGTCAGTGCTGGCCTTAGCCTAAGCTAAATTCCTGCTGAACTAAAATACAATTCCTATTTTGAAGGTGGCCTGTCTCATTTCTATAGGGTTGAAGTAACCCTGATTGGAATTCTCTGGTTCATTCCCCAGCAGAACACAAAGGTGTAAGTAGAAACAAGTCCCTTAAGATTAGCTGGAGACATACTGTATGCATACGGTCCAAATGAAAAGGAATATTGATTATAATACGTACTGTGACAGAATGCTTGATCTTTTGGTCATCATGGGAAGTAAAGGACATATTGATTTCTGCAGAAGGATGGTGGAGGGAAGAGCTTAGGAACACAAGTCATCCAAATCAGGAGAAAGCAGAACAAAGACAAAGAGAGTCCTTGCCTTGCCCTCTTTACTCCAAATGCACATAGTGGTCAATAGGATGAAACAAGCAAAGAATAAATAATTCCAGAGTTTTAACAACTTCCTTATTAAGTTAATACAGACCCTCCAATTCAGAAGATCTTCAAAGCATCATCCTGTTGCTGCTTTAACATTTTAAATCTTTTTATAAGTGCTATAGCAATACTTGGTAGTTTTTCTTGATTGATTTAATACTTCTGTTATTTAATTGACGGTTTAGAGGAAAAGTGGGTTAAAATGTTTTTAATTGAGGGTGAAGGTTCATTCTCCGAGCTTGTGGGTTGGTTTCCGAATGTTTCATTATTAGGCTAGGTAATATCTTCAGCAGAGTTTAAGGGATGTCAGTGTCAGTGTTCTTCTGTTTATAAGGGTTTCAGGTGTGGGTGTGTCAAGTGAGGGTCTTGTGATAGGTCTTGTGATGTGTCAGGTGTGAGTCATCAGTGAGTCTTGTGATGGGTAGGTTACATCAGGTCAGGGTCATTGGGAGGTCGATGTGTCTGTTGATGGAATTGCTTGTGGCTTTGATGAACTCACAAGCATGGCGGGTAGTAGCGTGGCCAATTATTTTTGTGTTGCTCCAATCAAACTGGTGCTGTTTGTGTGTAGAGATTAAGGATTTGAAATTGTGGTGTTTGACTGCCAGCCGGTGTTTGTGGATCCTGGTTTTTAATTGACGTGATGTTTGTCCCGCATAGAATTGGTTGCAATGGTTACAGTTGATTTTGTAGATTACATTGTTTCTTTCATCCTTCTGTATCTTGTCTTAGGTTCTGGATAATTCCTGGCGGAGTGTGGCTGTGGGTTTGTGAGCTTTTGCTATTCCTAGGAGAATTGGAGAATTCTGGCTGTCATTTCCGACACCCCCTCTTTTTTTTGTATGGTAGGGTTAGTTTTTGTGTGGTAGTTGGCTGTGTGGTGTGTTGTGTGGTTTGGGTGCTGTGTTTTGGAATACGAAGTTTTCTGGATAGCCATTATGGAGAAAGACATCAAACAGCCATTTTAGAAGGTGAAAAGAATTCACAACACCACGACGCTACACAGAACCGGGAAAACTTCTCCCAGACCTGTGTCGAAGAAAACCCACGTCACCCCACCAACGAACGGTTCGACTCCTAGACCAGAGACACACACCTAAACGGCATCTATGCCCAAAGGTCAAGAGGCAACAGGTTAGAGGAATACAGCTACAGCTCCTTACCCAGTCTGTTTTTAATTATTAAATGACCATCTCCTATTGATGTTGCACTTTGCTGTTTCCATTAACTATAGACAATAGATGAGGAGTCTGGCCCACCAAACTAAGAAAGCCCTGCCTAATATTGCTTCTGTTCTGGCAAATCAAAACAACATTCACAAATGTTTTATATTTATACAGGGAATTTGTTGCCAAAAAATATCCTCAAGCATGAAATATATTTGAGGGATCTTCTTCTCGTACTAATGGGATTCCTCCAGTGCTCACACAGCAGAAAAGAAATTGCTGGTGTAAGTATCACAGCCAAGCTCTGATGTGCTCCAGTAACGGAGCTTGTGAAGGATCCTGTCCTCATTGTGGGACAATTTAAAAGCACTGATAGGTCAATTGCTCTGACCTTGTTTCTCCTTTCATCCAGTGTCAGCAGTGGAGAAGCCACCACTTAATATCTTTAAAGTGTGGTTGGCAAGTGTGGGCTAGCCTGAGTAAGCTCTTTAACTACTTTCTAGTTTGCTTGAGTAACAGGTTAGTAAGCTGAGATGCTCTATCATTTGGGTACTCTCTGAACATAGCTTTATTGGTCTACTGGTCTCCCAGAAGACTAACATGTCAAAAGAATATCCTAGCAGGCATGTTGGTGATTAGTAAGCTGGGATGAAAGTAGGAGAATCTCCTTCTCCTCTTCCCCCTTCCCCCCTCCTCCTCCCCCCCCTCTTCCCCATCTAGTTATCTTCCAAGAGATGATTATGCCTAGGTAAGAAACTCATACAATGCCTGAATGGCACCTTGTGAAGCCTGGGTCAAGCAATGCATAGACATAAACCAGGTGCCTGTTTTTTCCTGCAACCCCTGAAGGCCAAAACTGAAAGATTGAAGAAACTGGTCTTCACTGACCAGTAAAGGGTTTAGCACAGGGGTAGGCAACCTTGGCTCTTTTATGACTTGTGGACTTCAACTCCCAGAATTCCTAAGCCAGCATGGCTCAGCATGAAAACCTCTCCCTTTTCCCTCAGCATGGCTGGCTCAGGAATTCTGGGAGTTGAAGTCCACGAGTCATAAAAGAGCCGAGGTTGCCTACCCCTGGTTTAGCAGATGTCATCACCAAGATTGTGAGTGAGATATGGAAGATCATTTGTATGCCAAGATTTTCTCTGTCATAAATTTTACTTTAAAACTGGAAGAGCTAAGATGAAAGTATATTGCCTCCACAGAGCGTTGTTGATGAGACAAAGGCTGGGCCACAAGGTCATATTTTTTAAAACAATTAACATATATGGTAAGATTAGTATATTACTGTTATTATATCAACAGTAAGTCCAATTTGATATGGCAAAATAAAACCTTTTCTTTTACAAAAGAGTTAAAATTGCCAAACTGCCTAATAGACATTGATTTACTTATGAAAAAAAAATGAAACCCTTCTATGAAATCATCAAAAAAAAACAACACCACACCAGCATTATTTGACCCATATTCCATTTTCCCACCAGGTCCGATTGCAGCTTTTATCATTCACAAATTAGATGTCACATCAAAATAATCTGTGTGCAGTGGGAACATAAAACACAAGAGAAAAACTTTTAATTTGCTTTCTTTTGCTCTGATGTTATTTGTTCTGTAAGTTAGGGGTTTGTGGCAGTTCAGTTTCTTTTTAAAATAATTTTATTTGGCTTTAAAAGCATTACAATTAAAATTTCTTTAAAAACCCTAGTTGTTCATTCGTAATATAATAGCAATTTAATTCTTCGTACAAAAGAGAACCTTTTCAGCCTCACAAAGCAGAACCCAAAAGGTAGGCTTGCTTTTATTCTTTAGGCTATGAAGGCACCTGCATTTGTGCTAGAATCATCGCTACTCAGTTGCTGAACCTTTCATTTTTTTTTGAAGCAGCTAAAAGGATGAGTTTTCTGAGTTCTGCGCGTCTTGTTCTTTTGATTATGGTAATTGCTTGAAACTAGAGATATGAAGGCCTGGTTAGAAAAAAAACTGACAACATTTTTTTGTAGGAAAAAATTGGAAAAATGGAGAGGAAAAAAAAAGAGTTATGAAATATTTCCCTCTATCTTCTTTTGAAATTATACCTACAATAATTTAGATTGAGAGGAAAATATTCTGTAGTTTGGAAACAGCCTTGCCAAATCAAGAAATAAACAAAGTCGTGCAAGGATAGAGAAACTTGTCCCAGGGAAGTCAAGGGAAACCTTCAAATTTCAGAAATAGGAAGAAATACTGAGAGTAAAGGCTTAAAAGGATTGGAAAGTGTTGACAGGGCATCTGATTTAGAAGTGAGGCTAGATACAGGTTTTATGTGATCAAATGGGTCTTTTGAGGGCTCTTCTGCATGGCAGCACTAAAATGCCATTATTCAGTGGGTAGCCACCGAACATCATGCCATGTTTAAAGTAAAGTTGACTTCACCTACAACCCCTATTCTGCCTCAGCAAGAGGACCAAATAAGAGTTCTATATACAGGAAGTCTTTGATTAGGACCACCACTGAACCCAACCATTCTCTTGCTAAGCAAGACAATTGTTAAGTGAGTTTTGCCCATTTTACAACCGTTCTTGATACAGGTTGTTAAGTGAATCACTGCAGTTGTTAAGTTAGTAACACGGTTGGTCAACGAATCTGGCTCCCTCATTGCCTTTGCTTGTCAGAAGGTCGCAAAAGGGGATTACATGATCCCGGGACACTGCAACTGTCATAAATACATGCCAGTTGCCAAGCATCCGAATTTTGATCACGTGATCATGGGGATGTTGCAATGGTCGCAAGTAACTGTGCTGTTGTAAATTTGAATAGTCACTAAACGAAATGGTTGTACTACAGGAAGTGGTAGGGGGTTGTACTTCATTCGACAGCTATTTCCCCAACAGCTTTGTCACGGCCGCACCAAAATTATGGGAGGGCCATTTTAAACATGTGTCCAACAGTCTGCAGTGAGATTGGGAGGACATGCATCCAGATGTTCTATGTCCAGAAGTCTTTTGAAAGACCCTGGGGCACATTTTTAAAGCTTCCCCTTCCGTGGTTTTGGGTTAGCAGTGTGCGTGGGGGGGCATTCTGAACCTCAAGGTTTTGCAATCAGAATTCCACACTGCTGCAGCCTTAGTGTGGGGGTGCAGATAGAAGAGCTGCTTTCATGCCACTTCCCCCCCCCACACACACACACACTTCCCTGCTGGAAGGGAAGCATGGGAAATGGCTCCACAGCCACCCTGTGAGAGGAAGTGGGTCCTCTTAGTGCCCAGAGTACAGGAATCCAGAAGACCCATTTTCCCTGCTCTCCCCATTTCTGACCCAGCTCTCCTGCTGTGAAAAGGCAAATGGCCCTGGAAATCAGTAGCCAAGGGCCAGAAAGGGGACCAAAGTAACAGGGACAGACCTTTACTCTTAAATGTAGCTGAGAATGATTTCCTGCAGATTGGCTGCTATGAAGGGTCCTGCAGAAGTTAGGCAACTCTCTGCATTTTTGCAACAGAGCAGGAAAGATGGGCGGAAGCTGCCATTGTGCTGGGCCAGGGATGAGTAGAGGATGACATTATGAATTCCTGTTCTTGGCAAGTAGTTAGTGGGGCTTCCTTGCACTGCAGCAGGGCAGTAAGCAGGCTGTGCAGGCGAATCCTGGAGTTTGTTCTTCACCCCAGCTTTTTCTAGCGCTCGTGTATCTTTGATGCAGTAGAGGACAAAAGCCAAAATAAAGACCTGACTTTGCTTTCCTGAAGTGGTAGTAGCTTCCTCTGCTTTCAAGCATTAAATTTCATCCAGGAAAGAAATGAGGAGCTGCTACATCCCTTAGCCATATTATAACTACTGGTCTATATTCCACGAAAATTAAAATCATTTTAAAGGAACTTTATTCATTGATAATTACTACCGTATTAAATTTATATTTATTACTAAGGAAAAAAAATGTAATTACTACATGAATAAACAAAACTCTTCAGTTTAATACACCAAACCTATTTTATATCCAAGTTGTACCTATACTGGTAGTATATTTATACTTACAAAACATACTAAATGATAAGCACTGCATATACTTCATTGTTTCCCAATGGTTCGGAAAGGGGATTTCCTGCGAGTTCAAAACTTCTGAAAACTTCATGAAGTAGTCTTGATACTGACAGCAGGATTAACCTTCCTTTTTCATGCTCTTCCATCTTCCTGAACTTAAGCTTAACCTTAAATATTAAGATACTGTTTTTCTTAGAGCAACTAGAAACAAGCACGTAAAGCCGACCTTTCATCCATATCCTGCAGAAAAGCAAGCAGGGGCAAGGGCCAATAGTAGCTGTCTGCTCCAATTTGTCTCTTATTCCATATTTCAGTCTACCAGTACAAACAATTTCAAATATAAGTATCTTTTTGAGGATTTTAGAGCCAGACAGTTACAGGAGGAGGAGTATCTTTGCTAATAAATGAAGACAGTCAGTGAGAATTCTAAAGCTTGGTTCTTGAAGACTTTATTATATTAGTTGATAATACTTCAGAGAAGAAACAAGAACTCAAGAGAGAATACAAACATAAATGGAAATATATTCCTTTCCTCCTCTGCTCTCATTTTTTTTAATATTAAAGAGCTAGAGCAGTGGTGGCAAACCTATGGCACGTGTGCCAGAGGGGGCACTCAGAGCCCTCTCTGTGGGCACATGTGCCATCGCCCCAGCCCCGCTTCCCCCTGTGGCCCCCTCCTCACCAGCAGCCCCCCCAGAGGAGAGTTGCCCCCAGGCACGGCCCATGCGGAGTAGCATAGCCAAGGACATGGCAGCTGGGCAGTGGGGACAAGATGATGCTGCGGTGTGCGGGCAGAGGGCATGGCTGCCATGATGTTGCTGGGCCGCCTGGGTGATCTGCTGTGGCGGGCCGAGGAGGCAATGGGTGGCCATGCGGGCGGGGAGGGCAGTGGCAATTTTTGGGCACTCGGTCTCTAAAAGGTTTGCCATCACTGAGTTAGCGCTTTGGGACAAGAGACTAAATATAGAGTTATACAATATTGTTGATACCTCAATTTTGTTAGAAAAGGTAGGGTATATTTCTGTGCAAAAATTGGTTAGGTGCCATTAAGGTAATGATGACTCTTAAAGACCACATAGATAGACTTTCTCAATAGGATGTGTCCCCAGGCCTGACCTTCAGGTCTTCCAATGGTGCATCCATCACCAATATGATTGACTCCATCCCCCTTGCTGCTGGTCATCCTCTTCTTCTCTTTCAATCCACCATTAGGTCCTTCTTCAAAGAGCTATGTCTTCACATGATTTGTTCGAAGTATTTAAGAATCGATTGTTTCAAAAATTTATTTAACTGTTTCTTGGAAACATATTCTCTTTCTCCTCTCCCCTTCCCCCAATTTCCTTTAAGCTCCACCATCTTCCTTGATTTTCCCTCCAATTTGACTCTTCATTCATTTTGTCTTTCATTTCCCTTTGTTTCCTCTTTTCCTTCTTTTTCTTATTTCCCTCCAAGGTATTTGGGGCTTTTCATAAACTTTATGCGGTATAACGTGTCATGGAAAAACCCAATGAAAAAGACAAGAGACAGCAACACAAAACAATAATTCTTACTTTAAGATTCAGAGGTTTATTTTTCTAATAATTTGGAACAGAGCAAGCATAATAACACAATGTCACTTACATCAATAACCCATTGCAATGAGGACCATATGGCATAGCAAATGCCAAAGGACAGCTATAGGCCAGTGGCCCTGAGCTAGTCTTGAGCCAACATTTTTATACCTTTCTTCTAACGACCACCCACAGATAGTCCTTATCTTGCAAAACCAGTTCCTTGCTCTTTCGTGCTGACCAGCAGTTTCCACATATACCCGTGTACATCTGAAACCTCTACCCATCTGTTACTTTCAGTCCCTCTTTTCCCACGGTTACAATACTCCTGTTCCAAATATACACAAAACTACCTACTTTGCAATTTCATATTGCACAAAGCTCAGCAGATTACAAACAATACGTCCGCATTGTGAAACAATATAGAGTTCGAGTTAAAGCTTTGTTTTAAATCACTACTGTGGGGCCTGTCTCCGGTTTGCTCCAGCCTCACCTTATTATATGAGGAGGGGGCTATATTTTCATCTCCCACAATGGGAAGGATTTTTTTTTGTTTCTGTTGCTTCACCTTATTAGTTATTGCTACAAATATTCTGTTTCATACCAATGTTGATTAGTCAGCAGCAAGAGGAAGCAGCCAACAAGGAACATCCATTTTTTTAATAATACATGCCAGTGGTAAGTGTATCCCTAGATGTTCTGTGTAGAATTTATATTTTAAAATGCATGATAAAAATGCTTACTTTGGGTCGCAATGGAAATGATATTTACGCCTGCTCCTTTTTGCAACTGAACAAGCAATTTGCCTCATAATATCAGCACTCTATTATTCCCAATAGAAGATAAAGTGAGATCAACACTCCAGGCATTACCAAGTTGAAAAATTATGGGAACTGATGAAATACCCACTGAACTATGGCAAACAACAGAAGAAGAATCAATCAAGGTCTTCACCAAGCTATGCTATGCCAACAGATTGGAAAAGATAAATATGGAATACCCAAAAGAGAGAGTCTTAACAGACTGTGCAAACATACAATATCCTTAATTTCACGTGCTAGGACACTAACGCTTAGGATGATCAAATGCATATTAGAGCCCTACATGGAAAAAGACATGTCAGATGTTCAAGTGGGTTTTAGAAAAGGCCAAGGGACAGAGACATTATTGCTGACACACACTGAATAATTGAGAAAACTCAAGCTAAAGAATACTAAAGTAAGTGCTTTGCTGACTGTAAACCCAGACAATTGGAATGTCCTAATAAACATGTGGACACTTCTTGGCAATTCCTATTGAAAGTAAAGCCCATCATCACTTTAAAGTTAAGGTCTTTCCCCACTGCCAACTTCAAGTATTGTCCACCCAGCCTAGCCTAACATTTGCTGCCCACACTGCCAATCTCTTGTAGCCTCCTGACCTTGCATTATATAGGGATGGATAGGGTTAGACATCTGCCATGCTAATTTGTTGTAAATTCATCTATCGAAATGTTGCACTTGCAGAAGCAGGAACAACTGAAAAGAGCTTTTCTGCCCTCTTCCCCATTCCCATTGCTCTCCTTCTTCAGTTGTTATTAGAAATTTTGTGAGGTTGGAGCACAAAAATCTTCTGTTTTGTAATTCTGCTGTCTTAACCAGTCCATGAGATAGCTCACTGAATGTTGGAGGAGCAATAATGCTGTATTAAGTAGAAGAACCAGCTCTCTCAAGAACCAGATTTTGAGAGAGCTGGGCCCCTGGCTTTAGCATGCTTGCCTCTCCCTCCCACACACAATCTGTTGTTTGGTGGGCTGCATCGAGCTGCAATATGTTTTCCTCACTATGGGAAACAAGAAAGCACGGCACACAATGGAGTCTGGTTCAGATCACAGGGGAGGGATCATGCCCAGATCACCCTGACACCACACTGGCTCCATTCCCTACTGGTCATCTAACTGCCCCATTCAGAGAATAGCGTGCAATGCATATGAGGCTTTACAGACCTTGCAACTCCCATGGGTTGCTGTCATTTTATAGGAAAAACGCTCATTTAATACTGGAATAGTTCAAGATGAGTTAAGGTTGTCTTATTCGTGGGCTGGGAATGAAGTAAGGAGGACATGGAAAAATAAGGAGGTTACCAAAGCATATTTGCAACCAGGTTAGAAGCAAATGAGAAAGGCCCTTAGTCAAAGCTAACTGTTTAGGCACTTATTCCTAATCCCAGGAGAAGAGATGCATTATTTTTTTAACATTTAAATTCTGTTTGGTTTGTTTAACCAACCATATAAAACACCTAAAATATGCCATTAAGGAAGATGTGCTATGTTGCCTTTTTCTTATTCCCTAAAGTGAATAAATGTATGAATTTACTTGTCATATGTTGCTCCCCCTCCTTACATTTTCAGAACAAAACCATAAAAAGTCTAGTATAACTGAACACAGTTTTGCAATTAAAGCAGGATCAGAAGATGCACATATCTATAGACTGTACTGTTGCAGACTACCAAATTTGAACATTTCCCCTGCTGTCAAAAAACATTCTTCTTGGTCACAAACGATCAGAAAGTTAGCAGGAAGTCCAGAATCAAATCTTTCTGCCTACCATGTTGAAATGAGAACTCTATGGAAGATAAAGCAAAGCAATGCCTGTGACTTGATTGTCTGAATCTGTTACAGCAGAAGGACACTCTGTTAACACTCATTTTTTGGAATTCCATATTGACCTTTTCCAATTTTTTGGGCATAGCACAGCTTGGTTAGACCCTTGACTGGTTCTTCTTCTGTTGCTTGCCATATTCCATCAGTTCCTGTAGCCTTCCAACTTCATTTTCTACTGGGAATAGCAGAGTGCTGGTATCATGTACATGCACGCCCTATGGAAACATGTACATGACTGAAACATCTCCTTCTCCTTACAAGAATACTATGAGATTTGTAAGTATGCCACAGAATGTCATTTGTAATGCTGGTTTAAGCATAAACATCAGATTCCTCATTTAAGCTGTACTAGGTGAGAATGCATTTCCACAGCTGCTCTTTTTAGCTTGGCAAATAGGACCTACGCCTACAATTTTTTAAGCTAATTTGGATGGAGGGAGCAGAAATCTGCTTTTAATTAGCAGGCTGAAGCTCACATATTGCTATGTGATGGGGTATAAGCAAAACAAGAATTAGCCTGTAAAAAGCTACAAAAGGTCTTATAGCACTTTTTTGAGCTCAGCCACCAAAAATCTGTTCCATTGCCTGATATTATAGATGATTGACTGAAAACGAGCTATAGCCACTAGAAGTATGTGTGAAACAATTTTGAAAGCATTAACTGTTGTGCAGATGTGTAGACTATTAACAAACTGAGGTACATAACTACTATGTCTTTCCCCCCCCCCCTTTTTGCGTCCATCCTTTGTAGTAAGGCAAAAATTGAGAGTGAACCTTTTCATTTCCTGGCATTTCTTTAGTTGTTTTTAATGTTGTTAGCCACCCAGAGTTGCTAGTGAGTGGGTGGCCGTATAAAATGAATAAAATAAGTCAGTAAATAAATCTACCTAGCCAAGAGATAAACATGTACCCTACAGAACCTTCAAAGCCCAAGAATGTCTGAAGCAGGCAAATATAACAACTACCCTTGAATCACAAATTGGAGAGAGATATTTGCACATCACTGTTTCAAGAGGGAGTGAAATGACATGGCTTCTTTCTGGAAGAAATGGTGCAAATCAGTTTGTGT
Source organism: Protobothrops mucrosquamatus (assembly GCF_001527695.2). Lineage (NCBI taxonomy): Eukaryota > Metazoa > Chordata > Lepidosauria > Squamata > Viperidae > Protobothrops > Protobothrops mucrosquamatus. Next base: position 246,287 of record NW_015387580.1, read on the forward strand.
TTATTGCTGCTTTGATATTTCCATCTAAATGCAGATTTTTAGCCCCTCTTTTGTACACTGTGAAGTCTCCCACTGCAGAGCAATTCTTTAAAAAAATCAAAAGAAACAAGACATTTTCAAGACTGACTGCAAATTGTCCATTCCTCTGAACATACTTTGCTAAGACAAACAGTGTGAAAATAGATTAACATTGAGAAAATGTAGTGATTGGAAATAAACTACTTTTATTCTTAGTTCTGTTTCATATTCCTGAAAGTCTAAACTTTAAAGAAGCCATGCTCACTCTTTGTTCCCTAAGGTGAATATTTTTATTTTAATCTTCAATATTAATCACTCTGTAGTCCGAGCTTCTCAGTGGCTGATTTTCAATACAGTATCTTAAACTTAGCAATAGCAAGAGCACTTAGACTTATATATCATTTCATAGTGCTTTACAGCCCTTTCTGAGTGGTTTTACAGAGGCAGCATATTGTCCCCAACAATCTGGTTCCTCATTTTACTGTCCTTGGAAGGATGGAAGGCTGAGTCAACCTTGAGCTACTGGCACTCGGCAGAGTCAGCCTGCAATACTACATATCTAACCACTGCACCACCATGATTTCCTGATATAATTGGGCATAGACCTAACTAGAATAAGTTTGTGTACAAATAATTCAAATAATCATGGAGTGAGATTTATTCATTTTATGCAACTTCTTCCAATCAATTTTTACCAATGGCACCTAACTGATGTGAGCAAAAAAAATCCTCTACTTGGTTAGGTAATATAATTCCATCCAGCTAGGAATATCCATTTTGCATCATTTTTGGGGTTGTTTTATTAATACATTACTGGGGAGGAGTGGGAAAAAAAAATCACATTTAGAGGGCTTCAGATCTTCACTGGGATTGTATTAAAAATTATTGCCTGCAGGAAACAGATGGGTATACTTCAGAGCTTAACTGCATAGACTCTTGAAAAAAAAAAACTATTTGAGTTGTACATTTATAAACTTTATTTCACAAATGCTGACATTGTGAATTCAACTGTTGGAAATGTTTCTAGAATCTTAAGATCCAAGAAGAAAATTGGCACAAAAGGGGATTCATAAGTATCTCCATTACTAGGAATGCCAACAAAGAAGGGCAAAAGGCATGCCTTCACATTTTCCATGGAGTGGGACTCAGTCACAAGGATCACTTCATTTACATGCTGCCTTGTATACCTTCACAAATCTTTGGAGGAAGTGATAGTGGTGTTCTTTCAGCTTCTCATATTAGGAATACTATGGATCCAGGGAGTTAAGAGTATTGTTTCTCCAGAGGCCAACTCCTTCTTTCCAAGACGTATTCCAAGACATTATTTTTTAGAAAAAGCTACAGTAGGCTGTCATTGGTTGGGCCAATGGCATCATCAGGAGAAGAAGGAACCAAAATAGGCAAGGTTGAGGGAGCAGTGTTTCAAGTCAAGTTCCCAATCTCTTTTATGTTTTGAATATCAGGTTAATTTTACAAGCTCTAATCAGTGCAGTGATGAGTTTGAGGGTGTTTTGCTAGGGATTCCTCATTTAAGAGCAGGTTTGGGGGGGGGGGAGAAGAAAAGGGCTTAAAATATCATTTCAAAGGTCCCTGTCTGTGCTTGGGAAAGATATTTAGAGCATTCTTACAATTTTGTAGAAGTCTCCAAAGCACAATGCTTAGTGTACACAGACCTGGAAATGAGAACTTTTGGGGGAAGAAATGTCTTTTTTTTTTCAGTGACTGCAGCCATGTATCCAAATAGAAAAGACTTGTTTGGAAAAGGGAAAGGAGGAGAAAGAGGAGAAAAACATGCATGTGAGAACAATTTTATTATTTCTGTATTACTTGCTTGAATAGGACTGTAGGCGTCAGACTATATATAGAGATCATTGCCCTGAATAGTCTGGCAGAGAGCATTTTGGTTTCCTGATGGGCTTTTATAGGCTAATTCTTCTAACCTGAAAACAAAAGACTTGTTGTTTTAAAGGGATCTAAGACTGAAAACCAGATTCCTTAGTTAGACTAATTGTTCTTAGATCTGATTGAATGGCGTACTTATTTCTGATGTTCAGGCGTCTCGCTAGCAAGATGAGAAATTTTATTTCACAACTGGACCCAGCAATTCCACATCTGAACAGAGGAAGGAGCCAGATAGTTTTAACCAGCTACAGTGTCTTGCTTAGCAACAGAAGTTTTTGTGCACAATTATGATTGTAAATGCCTGTACAGAATATTATGGACAGAAGATATATTCCTTCAAATGCATTCCTCAACTTTCCTCTCAGAGTCCCGGAGAAAAATAAGATGATTGGTTTTGTTCCTCAATATGTTTCATCTGGCTCTTCTTTGTCACTCTTCTGTCACTTGAGTAATGTCTTAAGATTCAGTGCAGAGTCTTTTGATTTTTCCAAGTGCTTCAGCTAATTCTGTTTATTCACCCGGAAAAGCTTACCTTCAACTTTAATTGCCATAAGAAGATTTTATCTGGATCTTTTGATATTTGTCTCTGTTCTGACCACAAACTATTTATCCCAATAGAAGAGAATATATGTAGCTCAGAGTTGAATCAGAGAACATCAAGGACTCCACAAATTAATCAAAAATGGACTTCTCTGCCTTTTTATCGATACGTGTCTGTGCCTTTTTTTTTCTCTTTCAGCAGCGGGAATAAAATCATAATACAAAAGTCAAGATAATGAAATCATACCAGTGGTCCTCAACTTACAGCCACAATTGGGATCACAACTGCTAAGCATGGCAGTTACTAAGTGAGTCACGTCTGATTTTATTACTTTCCCCCCACACACAGTTGTTAAGTGGATCATGTGGTTATTAAGTGAATCCAGCTTCCCCCATTGACTTAGCTTGTTAGAAGCCAGCTGGGACAGTCACACATGGTGATCACGTGACCCCAGGATGCTGCAACAGTTGTAAATACATTCTGGTTGCCATTCTGGTTGAATTCTGATCATGAGATGGCTGGGATGCTTCAACTGCCATAAGTGCAACTACTGGATGTGAGTCACTTTTTTCAGTGGCATTTAGGCTTCTCGTCAGCCTCAATTCTCAAATTGGACTACGACCAAGCAAAACAAACCTTGTGTCAAAGGGTAGAGGACATCGAGAGGCAAGCGGACTTAGGTATAGCTCCGCTGTTTCTGGCTCCAGACTCTATTAGATACGTGGTTACACCTGCCAGGTATCTTAGTCAGTTGGAGTCAGTAAACCACCGGAAAGCATTCTGGCTTGCACGGTGCCATGTGTTTCCATTGGCCGTCCTGTACGGCAAGTATAAAAAGACACCATTGGCTGAAAGACTCTGCTCCTGTGGCTCAGGAGAGGTGGAGACCATTGGACACATACTCCTTCGATGTTCCTTCTATAGAGCTATTCAGAAAAACCATATCCTCCCCACAATTGATAGGTATCCTGGTCATTCGGAAAGTACTTATCTCCAGTGGCTGCTTAAGGATGAGCAGGCAGCGATCACGGCACAGGTGGCTAGATTCTGTGCAGCAGCATTGGGGATTCACCAGAAACATAAATAAACATTTCAGCGGCATTTTGCATTCGAAAAGTCAAACTTGTTCATTAATGCTACTTAATTCAGAGGTGGTGTTCATTGCATGCTAGTCAACTATGCTTAAACCTGTGTGTCATAAAAACTTAGCACATAGCGGTTAATTTCTGGCTGAGTGCGTTATGTACATTCAGGAAATTGGGGCCATTCCATCAATTGTGATTAAGATAACCAACAGGTGCTTCAGTTGAACATAGTCTTAGGTGATCACTTCTTGCTTATTGACGAAGTCAAGCAGGAGAGGTGTAGCCCCAGTTGCCACACCAATGCTCAGTATAAAACAGAGATGGAAAAAATTCAGCCTTTAAGATGTATTTGACTCAGTATGGCTTAGTAATGAGAAATGCTGGGATTTGTAATTTTCAGGGCCATTGATTCCCCATTCCAATGGAGACCAAGTCTAGAAGCGGGACCTGCTTTTATTTGCTTTTTCCACAAGATCAAATTTGCCTATTCGGTATTATTTACAGAAAAAGTATAGCATGCTAAGAATACAGCGCCAGAAAACATATCTAGATTGAATGCTACATGGGCCTGGTATTCCTTGGACGCTGAACATTATGGTAATTCAAGATGAGCAATCACATCCGTTGCCTCAGATAGTTGTGTCACTTGGGTCATTCTGGTTTCAGCATCTCAATTTTATTGAAGTTTCAAGAAGGAAGCATTACATATACCGCTGCAGTGTTAAGGCTATAATTGATTTTTGTGTCAGACAGGCTCCTGAGTGCCGTAGTTATATGACTAGCAACAGGAAAAAAAAGGACAAATAACAGTAATACATAAAAGCGTGCAAGCCATAACCATTAAAAAGAAATCAATTTCCCATTGACTGAATAAGGATACGGCCTTGCCCCAAACCAGTTGTTTGTCACACTGGCACAGTGTGAGAGGTGACAAAGTTAGTTACTTCCCTCAAGGTTAAGTGGTCCTCCTTTCTTTTTAAATTAATCCTCTCTAATTATTGCCCTGAGGTCTGAGACCACAGATTTGAATGGCGTTTTACTGATAGTCTTGCAGAGAAAAGCAGGAAGGGAGGGGCATGCTCCAATGGAAAGCAGGGAGCTGAATGCAGTTTGTGTATTGATGATCATCAGAATGCAAGCTCAGCTCTTACCTGATTTGCCATGCCAGCAAAAGACAAGGAGTGCAGTCCAAATGCATTTGCTAGAGTAAAATCGGGGGTTAACTTTGCCTCAGCCCCAAGATCTTCTTAGCTCTCCTGCCTTCCTCCTTGCCTTGAAGAAATCCCTGTGGCGAGAATAAGCAAAGTGATCAGAAGAGGGCAAATGGGCAAAATCTCACCATGCCAGATCTTCTTCTTGTCTTTGGCCCATTCCCCATTTGCACTACTCACAGCACAAATGTGCATGACCTCTTTTTCCCCCCCTTTTCTGACATGCCCTCATGAAGGTGTCTTCATCTCATCCTCAGTCTATCCCTTCAAGTTGGCATTAGTTGTTCCAGAATTAAAAACAGCATTTTTTTTCCCCACAAGGATCCAACAAACTGTAGCAATTTTGCCTTGGATACAATCTCACTTGCTTGACTGACTGTTCCGTGAATGTCACAGTCATGTGTTCCCTGGAGGCGAGATCAGCTTGGCACCTTCTGGTTACATAAGGCTGATGTGGTCATTTATCCCTTCTGGTTCTGGGCTCAATCTTCTAGCACTAATCTGCTTTGGATGAGAGGTGACTCAAGCTCTTTGAAACTGCATTCTCGTGCTCTACTCATTGGGTCTCCAAGTTGATCCCCGGTTTAGATAGCAAACTTTGCTGTCAACCTTGAGCAGCAGGGACCATAAGGAGCTGCACTCTGAAGCAGGAGAGAAATCAAAACAGTTGTAGCTTTCTCTGCTGCTTCATGGCAAAACTCCCCCCATGCCTTTCTAGGGGTTATATAGGCTGCTCCACTAGTTGTGGCTACTAAGTCTTATCAGGAGCCAAAATCAGGACCAAAAGGTTACTCGTATAACCTTTGAGTAAAGATCTCTATCAGTGAGCAAAACAACTCCTGGGAATCTTCTATGAGGCTTAGGTGGGGGTCTGTGAAAAAAAAATGGGTGGGTGCCAGCCTGTTTTGTGGGGCACATTTGCATGTTTTGAAATCTATTTCTAGCACTGTGCATTTTGACCTTAGACATGGATCTTGCTTAATAATCAGTGCAACCTAGATTGTCTTGCTATTACTTCTGCTAGAGACTGAATGACATCCAAACACAAAGGCAGAATCAAGACTGGTAGAGCTCAGAGTAATAATTTTGGACAGAGGATAATTTTTCCCAAGGCACTTCCACTTATATTGTTAAGACCATTTTTTTCTTTCGGAATATGGACATATGATAGATCATTGCTTTCCAGTCCTCTATGTATAAACACAAATGAAACTTTGATGGGGAGAAGATATTCCAGAAAAATTTAAATAATGCATACCTGGATACGTCATTCACAGGAAATATGAGCACATTCCTCTGTTTATCATAAACTCTCGTGCATAAACTAAGCGCTGCAGGGTGCTAATAGTCTTTGCTCAAGATATACAACCTAACCAGAACTCAAAGGTTCACGAGAAGAAAAATGATTTAATTACAGTAAAATAGAAACCAATCTTCTGGAAAAGAGGCTCTGAATAATAGAATATTGCATCAGATGGTTTTGATGCAGAGAGGCATATTAATGCGGCTGTCCTTTAGCTGTCTCCTCCTCCATCACCTCCTCTGGAAGAAGGGACAGCAAATTGTACGAGTACTTGGATGATTTGTTTGGGCGAGAGAGAGAAACTGGTGAAAGCATACGGGAGTCAATTAACTTTGTACATGGAGTCAGATAATAAACTTTAATTAATACAGTGGTGGCGAACCTATGGCACGGGTGCCAGAGGTGGCATTCGGAGCCCTCTCTGTGGGCACACGTGCCATTGCCCCAGCCTTGCCTCCCCCGCAACCCCCTCCTCTCCAGCAGCCCCCCTGAAGGAGAGTCGCCCTCGAGCGTGGCCGACATGGAGCAGAACAGCCAAGGACATGGCAGCCGGGCAGCGTGGACAAGACTTTACCCTCACACTCCATCATGCAGTTGATGCTGCAGGACGCGGGCAGAGGGTGTGGCTGCCATGGCGCTGCTGGGCTGCCTGGGCGATCTGTAGTGGGCGAGGGAGGCGGTGAGTGGTCCTGTGGGCATGCGGGGCGAGGGATGTGGGGGCGGAGCAGGGAGGTGGAGCAGGGGCAGTGCCAGTTTTTGGACACTCGGTTTCTAAAAGGTTCACCATCACTGAATTAGTACTTGTTTCTTCGGTATCTCTGTGTTGTGGTCTTGATTATTTTTTGGGATGTGGCTTCTGGGAACGCTAATTTGTCAAGAACCTCTCCTTTCTTTCTATATAGGCAACCAGGTCTGACTTTTAATTCTTCAGAGATGGCTTGCTCTTGACACTGCATCATTTCATTGAGTAATTTTTTTTCCAGAGAGCGAGCAAGCCATGGAATTAAAGCACTGAGGATCTTGTAGGCTGAGTGCTGTATCGCTATTGAACAATTTGGACAAACTGCTAGTCCTGGGAGAAAAGATGTTTTAGAGTGTGCAGGGCACTCCCCTACTGCCAGTTGACAACTCTTCTTCTTCCATGATCTGCTCCCTCCCCTCTTGCTGGGAGCTGCCATTCAGGGAAAAGAGTTTAAAAATTGGCTGATGGGTGTTACCTGCATCCCTCTGCCCACTCCAAACATTTCTTGTTCAAGATCCAAAGTACTGTATGGCTCTTGTCTCCAGCTCTTTAGCCTTATTGTCTTTTATTTGTGACAGCTGGGCTTTAGATTGTATCCCAGGTGTTCTACCTGTATTATTTATTCTAGGTAAGCTGCCAAGAGTCTTTTTTTTAAATTGTTGCAAGAAGGAATTATGCTAAACAAGCACATACAGTACATTGAGGCTGCAGTAGAATGGCAGTGGATTCCATTGCTGGCTGGGATTATTATGCCCATGTCAATCGTAAAAGTCAGGATGTGTTCCTCTCATTCCCCTGGCCATTGGTCATCTAGTTTCGCCTGCAATGCGGTGAAGCATGACAGATTTTTATTCACTTTGTAGTTGTTGCTGGATGTGATCAGCTGAATGGGAAAAACACATATTAACACGGATAAGGATGACTTAAGCCGGCCTCATTCATGAGCTGGATGTGAAACGAAAGTAACATCATGGGGATATAAAAGAAGAAAAGATATTGGCAAGGTAGATTATTGGATCCGATATGTATTTTCTTGTAGGTTATCCCATACTAGACTTTGATAGTATCACGATTCATCGAACTTATAAACGAACCATAGGACGGTGGTATGTCTAGGGTATTGAAGCCTTAGTTTAGTCGGAAAGGGTAAGTAGAGAAATAGGAGGATCGGTGGTGACGTCCCTAAAGATTTGTAAAACGGTAGTGTGGAGGATTTATATTATCTTAATATACACAACATGCCTAAAATCCAAACACTGGAATGAACATTGTCTGAGATGGTATAGGTCAGTGGTGGCGAACCTATGGCATGCGTGCCAGAGGTGGCACTCAGAGCCCTTTCTGTGGGCACATGTGCCGTCACCCCAACCCTGCTTCCCCCGGGGCCCCCTCCTTACCAGCAGCGCCCTTGAGGAGAGTCACCCCAAAGCGCAGCCCACACGAAGCAGCGCAGCCAAGAACATGGCAGCCAGGCAGCGGGGACAAGACTCTGCCCTCGCGCCCCATCATACGCAGTTGATGCTGTGGGGTGTGGACAGAGGGCATGACCGCCATGGGCCACCTGGGCAATCTGCGGCAGGCCATGGAGGCAGTAAGTAGCCCTGCGGGTGGGTGGGGGGCAGGGTGGCGTCAGAGCAGGCAGAACGAGGGCAGAGCAGGGGTGGGTGGGAGAGCAGGGCGGGGCTAGTTTTTGGGCACTCGGTCTCTAAAAGGTTCGCCATCACTGGTATAGGTTTTCCTGCTTGAGCGGGGGGCTGGACTAGAAGACCTCCAAGGTCCCTTCCAGCTCTATTCTATTCTATAAATGAACAATGAAAACAACACAATGAAACTTTGGGAAAGGAAGATGTATTGCAACAATGGAACTAAAAGGTCCTTCACACCTCCCTGGACTCTTCCCCAAGGGAGGTACACCTCACAGTTTGGAAAACCCAGCACTATCTGCTTCTTGCTGATGAAGAAATCTGGAGATCTTGAAAGCTGGCTGCACATTTCTTTTTGTACCTACTCAGTTGGTCTAGTAAATGCTTCCATCCTGAGTGGCAGTGTGTAAGAGTGGTTAAAGTATTGAACTAAATAGTGAAGACCCAGGTTCCATTCCAATCATAGCCATGAGGTCACTGGGTGAATTTGAGGCAGTCCTAACCACTCAGCCAGCCTAGAAGTTTGTTCTTGTTGAGAGAAAAGTGATGTAATAAATAACATGTATGGCCTAGCTATAGCCAGTAATTTTCTCAGGACGAAGATTAGTAATACGGTAGTAGTATTGTACAGTACAGTAATGTAATACAGATACAACACTATCTCTTGATTGAAGAATGAAAAGAGACTATAGTAAACATTTGGGAGACATCATCAACCCAAGGAGTACAGTTTGTGAGCTTTAGCAATAGCAACAGCAACAACCCTTAGACTTATACACTGCTCCACAGTGGTTTACAGCACTTTCTGAGCAGTTTACAAAGGTCAGCATATTGCCCCCAACAATCATTTTACTGACCTCAAAAGGCTGAGTCAAACCTTGAGCCTGTCAGGATCGAACTCCTGGCTGTGGTTAGAGTTTGCCTGCAAAACTGCATTCTAACCATTGTAAAATGACTCTTTAGTATTATATCGAAGACTAGAAAGACAGCTTTTGGCAACCGAGAGCTTCCAAGAAAGTTCACCTTCTCCATAGTTAGAGAGCAGCCAACATCTATAATTTCTTTATCTACTATGCTTAGAAGCAATCTAAGTGGGAAGGTTGCACTTTTTATTTGCAGAATTTATCTATGCAGAGAAATAATGCAGGCAAGGTGATCTTTATCCCTCCAGTCATTTTCTAGTAAGTTTTACTTACAATAGGCCTGATTCTCTCCACTTTTATAAGCCACTTACCACCAAATCTAATTTTAATCCTTTTGATCACATTAAAAACTCTTGCCTGACTTGATTTTTCTGCTTATATAAACAGAGTCCACCAAACTCTTGTTCTCTTTTCTTTCCTGCCAGGCTTCTACATTTCTTAGGAAGTTGCAATGGAAAAATTTGTTCAGAAGAGCCAGCTGGCCGATGGAAGAAGCATCCCTTTTTTTCATAAGCTTGCTCTCTAATTGTTTTTCAATAACAGGTGAGTTATTATTATTATTATTCAATTAAATTGAGAATCCATAATAATAAAACTGGGACAAAAAATAGAAGTAGAGTCTCGATTCTTAGGAATTGAAGGTAGTCCTTCAGTGGTGGGATTCAAATACCTGAACAACCAGTTCTCTGCTTGGACGCCACTTCCGGAAGTCCGTTCTGAGCCTCAGAGGCCTGGGGGAGGCCTCCCAGGCCT
>NW_015387580.1:259512-260733 GCF_001527695.2 Protobothrops mucrosquamatus
AAAAATTAGCTACTGGTTCTACAGAACCGATGAGACCCGGCTGAATCCCACCACTGTAGTCCTTGACTTAATGGGGCCTGCCCATTACAGTCATAAGTTGTGATGGTCATACATATCAGGCACATTACCAAACCAATTTTACAACCTTTTTTCAGCAATCATTAAATGAATGCAATGGTTGTAAAGTGGCTGCTGCAATCATTAGGTGAATGCCACAGTTCACAATGGGCTTTTTCTTTTTTGCCAAAAACCATTGTACGTTTGACTGATCACCAAGCTACCATGCTACTGGTCATAAGCAAGGACTACCTTATAATAAATTCAGTTGTATTCACTCTTTATGATATATTTGTTTCGCACTGTATTGTTACTTTGAGTTTCCCACTTTTCCCTTTTATGTACCACCTAGAGTCACATTGTTTGAGCTGAATGATGATAATATGAAAGAAAAATCCCATTTTCCCCTTTTATATACCACCTAGAGTCACATTGTTTGAGCTGAATGATGATAATATGAAAGAAAAATCCCATTTTTCCCTTTTATGTACCACCTAGAGTCACATTGTTTGAGTTGGATGACAGAAAGAAAGAAAGAAAGAAAGAAAGAAAGAAAGAAAGAAAGAAAGAAAGAAAGAAAGAAAGAAAGAAAGAAAGAACACCAAAAGACAACTGGCAGGAAGTCAACACTCATATTAAACCGGCAAGGACCTTCATTATATCATCTGTGGGGGAGCCATGTGATTCTCCAGGGGTGAGTGGGGATGAGGGTGATCAGAACGTTCCTTTTGAGTTGTGTGTCATCACAGAGAAAGATGTAGGACATGTCCATATGGCAGATCCTTTTGCTCTCAGAGTGGGACATACTCTTTCCTCAGGGTCATTCTCATACTTTAAGCCAGTCACCAACCACACATCTGGTGCTTTGTGAAAATAATTTAAAATCTAAATTCTCCATTTAGATTCAATGGCTGGACTAAGGTCAAATCCAAGGGCCAAATCATTTGCAATGTACATGCAACTGAGCACCAACTGATGAGTTGTTCACATGATAATCATCCCCTCAAGGTCTCTGCCTAGCTCTTTACAGAAAGAGGAAATGATCCAAGGAGCATGGCCTATGAAAGATGATACTGGGAAGAAAATCTCCAGAATTCTCACCACATACTGAAATCAGAGTCCCACAAAATAATTACTCAGCTCTACGTTTTAGAATAGTTATTC
>NW_015387580.1:261503-286900 GCF_001527695.2 Protobothrops mucrosquamatus
GCACCAACTGATGAGTTGTTCACATGATAATCATCCCCTCAAGGTCTCTGCCTAGCTCTTTACAGAAAGAGGAAATGATCCAAGGAGCATGGCCTATGAAAGATGATACTGGGAAGAAAATCTCCAGAATTCTCACCACATACTGAAATCAGAGTCCCACAAAATAATTACTCAGCTCTACGTTTTAGAATAGTTATTCTTGGAGCCATTCTCTGAACTTTTAATGACTACAACTTTATTTTTCTCACTTGGCTATTCCTTTCAGTGCCATTTAGTGTACTAAGTATTGGGTTAACGTTTGGCATAAATTAAATAGTCTCAATATACTTTGCCTAATGATTAATTCATCCTCTTCCTTTTTTAAACAATCAGAACTACAGTTGTAGTATTCGGAGCAGAGTTTCTTAATCTTGGCCATTTTAAGGTGGGTGGATTTCAAATCCCAGCATGCTGGCTGGGGAATTCTGGGAGCTGAAGACCACCCATCTTAAAATGGCCCAGGTTAGGAAATGCTGGTTCAGAGTAGCTAAAGTGAGAGCTTTTTTTGTGGCAGATAGAAATATCTATAAGTATCCCAGACTCAAGATGCACTAAGCATTCAGCTCACAGTGTCAGATGCCAGGAACATTACTGCTGCAGATTGACCAGCTTGCAGAAAGATAATGAAATCAAAAGATAGATAGAAGACTGGGATTTAAACTAGGCCACAGTGTTATTAAACATCTTATGAGAAACATCAGAGAGACACTTTCATTTGATGACCTGCTGCACAGAGAGATTGGCATGCCAGCCAGCTGCAGTGCCCTTCTGCCCCCTCTTCCTGTTTTAAACCCAAATGAGTTCCCAAGAAACAAGAAAGTTGCTTCAAATGGAAAGACTCTTGATAGCCTCACAGGCCTTAAAGCATTGTGGAGGCCAGTCCACTTCTTCGTTACTGAAGGTCACATGAAAGTTCCAAGCATATAATCCATGAAGCTTTTCTCACAGCTCAGTAGTAGGGCTACTAGCAGAAATCTCCATTGGCCTGAAATTTCTTGTTCCCAGCATTTATCACTATCAAACTTCTATTGTCCTGGTTCCCAGTCAGTGCAGTCCCAACTTCCATCCAGTACAATGTGGATGAAAGCTTAGCCAAGTTTAGGACCTTGGAGAGCGACCAAGAAGGAAATGCCTTTTTAACCCTGGTGGGTTAAGAATGGGCTAAAGTTGTTTCCCTCATAGGCTGGGGATAAAATGGATGCAACCTTATAGGAATGTGGCGGAACATAAAAGAGGTTGCCAGTACATGTTATACCGTGATTAGATATAACAAAGGTAGAACTCTATGTCCCTAACCAGGAGCCTTCTTATCCATCTATAATAATATAATTAATATAATATACCTATAATAGGAAGATATCACACTTGCTTTGCCCCACTCATTTCCCCACCAAATAAGTATTCACTTGTCTTCCCAGATTTACTACCCATCTATAGCTCTATTCAGGCAAATCATTACTTCAAAAACATAAAGCAAAAATTTACATCCCTACTCATGTCATTCAGCAGCCTCTAGATCAGCAGTTCCCAACCATTTATATACCCTGCTGCACCCCTAGAATGCTTCTGATATATTCTTGCACCCCTTACAAAGGTTCGAAATAATAGCAATGAATTATGCATGTGTAAGGAATAAAATTTTAGAATAAAAAGTGAAGTTAAGTGACACGTACTCTGTAAAATTTCTACACGTAGGCTGTAAGATTTCTACACGTAGACTGTAAGATTTCTACACAAAAATTTCTACACGTAGGCTGTAAGATTTCTACATAAAAATTTCTACACGTAGGCTGTAAGATTTCTACACAATTTCTACACGTACCGTACCTTGTAAAATTTCTACATGTAGGCTGTAAGATTTCTACACGTAGACTGTAAGATTTCTACACAAAAATTTCTACACGTAGGCTGTAAGATTTCTACACAATTTCTACACGTACACATACCTTGTAAGATTTCTACACATAGGCTATAGGATTTCCACACTAAGCTGTAGGATTTCATGATAAAATACATATAAGGGAATAGGTGAAGCAAAATAGTAAGGGGCAGGGGTAATGTATTTTGTTTAGGCGATCCTGATAAGATTGTAACCTCTAAAACTCAGCCAATGAAGCCACAGAGGAGGGGCCAAGGCATTGGGATAGAATGCATATAATGTGTGTCTTTGCTGTGACTAGGTGTGGCTCAAATATTTATTTGGAGTCCACCACACTTTGCAAACCGTTGTATCCAATACATCTCTGTCTAATTTCAACTTGCTGTTTGGTGTTATTCAGTGGGCTAGAATTTCTACCAACACATGTACATTATAATTTTGAAAACCCAAGTTTTTGCACCCCCTGGAATATCGTCTCACATCCCTGGTTGGGAACACCTGCTCTAGATCTACTTTTTAAGGCCATTCACTTTGCTGCCTAACTCCTACAACAAACATATGCTCCCTTCTGCCTATCCCCTTCCATTCCATAAGCTCTTTTCTAGAAACCATAGAAGGTGATATCATAGCAGCCTTGCTGGCAATAATCTCTCTTTACAATTTCCAGGATCCCCACAAAACTGCTTGTGCACTACCTCTTTTCCAGGGCTGCTGTACTGTTACTCCAGTTCTGTCACCTGCAGAGATGCCCCAGGCAATTATTGGCATCTTCTGCTTCTCATTTCCCCTCCCTCCCCCTGGTCTATGTGAAAGAGGAGCTATTGATCATCAGAATTGGGTTGCCAGAAGGCAAGCTAAGTAAAGAGTAAGAGAGCAAGAACTCTTTGTAGCCCTGACTACAAAAAAAAAACAACCAAAAAAACCCCCAGCTAAATCCAAGTTTGCAGCTATATAATGTAAAGCTGGAAGAACTGACCAAGATCAAGGAACATTAGCAGAGTTGCACACAATGATTTTTGGTCAATGACTCCACTTAACCTGCGAGTAGCATGTGAAGGAGCTGCACGCCAAAAAGGAAAGCGTTGGGATTAAAACTAAATTTGATTTCATTTTTTTAATTAAAATATCATTAAACCGAATGAACTGAATAAATAAAGCACTAGTTCATTCTCTATGGATTTTGCCACCCCCCGCCGTCCCTTTATCAGTTACAAATTTGCTGGTAACTTTTGCTATGTATTTCTGCACTTTCCAAAGCTTTCAGAAAATGGCAGTGGTTGCGTCTTTTTAATGAATCAAATGAAGACACTACAGTAGGTTTTCCTGCTGCTTCTTTTACTGAAATTTCCATAGCACTCTGGTCAGTCTGCAGAAATGTCAACATTCCCAGGTGAGCCAAGGTAGTGGAATAACAATATAAGATGATTAGCAACTAGTATCAATAGTAACTCAAAACATTACAATATGCAGCCCAAGTTGGTCATTCCTGCATCACAGGGAAGAAGGTGATCTTTCCTACCAGGCTTATTGAAAAAAGAAGAGGAGAATAGAAGAGCTTCTCCACCCTTCCAAGTTGTTGGAAACTACCCTGAGCATAGCTGATTTGGAACTGAATTGGGCTTATTAATTCAATGAATAGCCTCTCCTATTGTGAATGTTGCCTTCTTCTCAGAAAGTCAAACCTCACAGGACAAAATCACAGTGGCCAAATGTGTTTTTCTCAGCAGCAGCTGGACCTTACCAAGCAATTTACCAGCATGAGAAACATTAGACCTGGCATGTTTACAAGGGGACCTTGACCTTGCAATGCTGGCTATTTACTACCACACCAGGGAAGATTAAAAAAAAGGGGGTCTATGCAGCACAACTGCTCATTGCATGAAGATCATTCCAGGTTTGAAGGGTCTCGTGAAAGCTATCATAGAAATTATAATGCCACTAAGTCAACTTACAGGGCTATATGACTTACTTGCTGAATTTTCCCTTAAATACGTTACAAGCAGGGACAAAGTAAATGGGATTTCAGTACACCAGGAAAGGGGGAAACAATCTGTGTTTTGGGGAGACAGTTGAGTACAGATGAGAAGCATCTTTGACTTATCATCAAGCAGGATCAGGCAAAGAGGGATTTAGTTGAGAATTTGTTGACCTTCTTTAAGAAGATTTTGAAAGCAGAGCATGGCCATCATTTTCTCGCTGAATGAACTTCTGTCCATATTTTTTCAGTAACTTCTCCTCTTACGTATAAAGAGTGAACTTAAAATGTGACAGACAATCAGATTTCCTGTATGTGCCTCCATCACTTCTGAGTTCTCGGAGAGAAACAATAGCCACCCTTTAGGAGAACAAAGGTCACTTCAATATCATGCTACATTCTCTCTGGAATGATAAATGACATGTAAATCTTGAGGAAATGATAATTGGTTCCATTAAAAATATAGCCCTAATGCTTCTCTCCATTCCTAAACAGAAGGTGACCTCATTGGCTGGTACTTCAGCTAAGTAAAATTTGATGNCATATCTAGATTGTATTTGCGTTCTCATGTACCAATCCATCTTTATTCCTTGTTCCTCTAATTGTTGTTTGGTTTTCAACTCCCCCCTATCTGTTAGTAAGTCTTTATATCTTATAATATTTCCCATGTTAAACATATTGGGGTGTATTAGCGCCTCCATAGTTGAGAGCCAATTTGGAATCTTCAAATAGTGCTTTCTCTTTACTTTCTCCCAGACCACAAATAAAGAGTTCCTTATATGATGTCTCTGGAAATAGCTATGTATTCTGTTTTTTCCATACCATATGAAAGCATGCCATCCCAACTGTAAATCATGTCCCTCTAATGTCAATAATCTTGTATTCCTCAGTAAGATCCATTCTCTCATCCATGATAATGCTGCAGCCTGATAATACAATTCCCAATTAGGTAGACCAAACCCACCTCTCAGTCTTGTATCTTGTAACATTTTTAGATTAATCCTTGCCTTTTTTCCCTGCCAAATATATTTCAAGATTATTTTATTATTTTATCTTCCCAGATTTACTACCCATCTATAGCTCTATTCAGGCAAATCATTACTTCAAAAACATAAAGCAAAAATTTACATCCCTACTCATGTCATTCAGCAGCCTCTAGATCAGCAGTTCCCAACCATTTCTATACCCTGCTGCACCCCTAGAATGCTTCTGATATATTCTTGCACCCCTTACAAAGGTTCGAAATAACAGCAATGAATTATGCATGTGTAAGGAATAAAATTTTAGAATAAAAAGTGAAGTTAAGTGACACGTACTCTGTAAAATTTCTACACGTAGGCTGTAAGATTTCTACATGTAGACTGTAAGATTTCTACACAAACATTTCTACACATAGGCTGTAAGATTTCTACACAATTTCTACACATACCGTACCTTGTAAAATTTCTACACGTAGGCTGTAAGATTTCTACACGTAGACTGTAAGATTTCTACACAAAAATTTCTACACGTAGGCTGTAAGATTTCTACACAATTTCTACACGTACACGTACCTTGTAAGATTTCTACACGTAGGCTATAGGATTTCCACACTAAGCTGTAGGATTTCATGATAAAATACATATAAGGGAATAGGTGAAGCAAAATAGTAAGGGGCAGGGGTAATGCATTTTGTTTAGGCGATCCTGATAAGATTGTAACCTCTAAAGCTCAACCAATGAAGCCACAGAGGAGGGGCCAAGGCGTCGGGATAGAATGCATATAATGTGTGTCTTTGCTGTGACTAGGTGTGGCTCAAATATTTATTTGGAGTCCATCACGCTTTGCAAACCGTTGTATCCAATAAATCTCTGTCTAATTTCAACTTGCTGTTTGGTGTTATTCAGTGGGCTAGAATTTCTACCAACACATGTACATTATAATTTTGAAAACCCAAGTTTTTGCACCCCCTGGAATATCGTCTCACATCCCTGGTTGGGAACACCTGCTCTAGATCTACTTTTTAAGGCCATTCACTTTGCTGCCTAACTCCTACAACAAACATATGCTCCCTTCTGCCTATCCCCTTCCATTCCATAAGCTCTTTTCTAGAAACCATAGAAGGTGATATCATAGCAGCCTTGCTGGCAATAATCTCTCTTTACAATTTCCAGGATCCCCACAAAACTGCTTGTGCACTACCTCTTTTCCAGGGCTGCTGAACTGTTACTCCAGTTCTGTCACCTGCAGAGATGCCCCAGGCAATTATTGGCATCTTCTGCTTCTCATTTCCCCTCCCTCCCCCTGGTCTATGTGAAAGAGGAGCTATTGATCATCAATTTGGGTTGCCAGAAGGCAAGCTAAGTAAAGAGTAAGAAAGCAAGAACTCTTTGTAGCCCTGACTACAAAAAAAAAATCCAGCTAAATCCCAGTTTGCAGCTATAAAATGTAAAGCTGGAAGAACTGACCAAGATCAAGGAACATTAGCAGAGTTGCACACAATGAGTTTTGGCCAATGACTCCACTTAACCTGCGAGTAGCATGTGAAGGAGCTGCACGCCAAAAAGGAAAGCGTTGGGATTAAAACTAAATCTGATTTCATTTTTTAATTAAAATATCATTAAACCGAATGAACTGAATAAATAAAGCATTAGTTCATTCTCTACGGATTTTGCCACCCCCCGCCGTCCCTTTATCAGTTACAAATTTGCTGGTAACTTTTGCTATGTATTTCTGCACTTGCCAAAGCTTTCAGAAAATGGTTGCGTCTTTTTAATGAATCAAAACGGTTGCGTCTTTTTAATGAATCAAATGAAGACACTACAGTAGGTTTTCCTGCTGCTTCTTTTACTGAAATTTCCATAGCACTCTGGTCAGTCTGCAGAAATGTCAACATTCCCAGGTGAGCCAAGGTAGTGGAATAACAATATAAGATGATTAGCAACTAGTATCAATAGTAACTCAAAACATTACAATATGCAGCCCAAGTTGGTAATTCCTGCATCACAGGGAAGAAGGTCTACATCTTTCCTACCAGGCTTATTGAAAAAAGAAGAGGAGAATAGAAGAGCTTCTCCACCCTTCCAAGTTGTTGGAAACTACCCTGAGCATATCTGATTTGGAACTGAATTGGGCTTATTAATTCAATGAATAGCCTCTCCTATTGTGAATGTTGCCTTCTTCTCAGAAAGTCAAACCTCACAGGACAAAATCACAGTGGCCAAATGTGTTTTTCTCAGCACCAGCTGGACCTTACCAAGCAATTTACCAGCATGAGAAACATTAGACATGGCATGTTTACAAGGGGACCTTGACCTTGCAATGCTGGCTATTTACTACCACACCAGGGAAGACTAAAAAAAAGGGGGTCTATGCAGCACAACTGCTCATTGCATGAAGATCATTCCAGGTTTGAAGGGTCTCGTGAAAGCTATCATAGAAATTATAATGCCACTAAGTCAACTTACAGGGCTATATGACTTGCTTGCTGAATTTTCCCTTAAATACGTTACAAGCAGGGACAAAGTAAATGGGATTTCAGTACACCAGGAAAGGGGGAAACAACCTGTGTTTTGGGGAGACAGTTGAGTACAGATGAGAAGCATCTTTGACTTATCATCAAGCAGGATCAGGCAAAGAGGGATTTAGTTGAGAATTTGTTGACCTTCTTTAAGAAGATTTTGAAAGCAGAGCATGGCCATCATTTTCTCGCTGAATGAACTTCTGTCCATATTTTTTCAGTAACTTCTCCTCTTACGTATAAAGAGTGAACTTAAAATGTGACAGACAATCAAATTTCCTGTATGTGCCTCCATCACTTCTGAGTTCTCAGAGAGAAACAATAGCCACCCTTTAGGAGAACAAAGGTCACTTCAATATCATGCTACATTCTCTCTGGAATGATAAATGACATGTAAATCTTGAGGAAATGATAATTGGTTCCATTAAAAATATAGCCCTAATGCTTCTCTCCATTCCTAAACAGAAGGTGACCTCATTGGCTGGTACTTCAGCTAAGTAAAATTTGATGAGAAAATTAATTTAAATGAGCTCAGTTGTGCATTATTCGCATTGCCATTTCTTAGCAACTGATTTATCTTTAATAAAGAAACTGGGATTTTACATCCCTTAATTAATGTTCTAAAAACTTTAAGCCACACACAATTCAGCTGGGTTATTTAAGATGTTCTACATATAAGGTTGATAATGAACTTTTTAAAAGGAGAAAATGGTTATTTGAATTTTTCTGCGATAAATGTGCTTCTTAAGCTGATCATTTAAAAGGAAAAAAATCAATAGGTACACATTTTGTACTCGAGTGGTTTAGATCTCTCTTCTTCCATTGTTTCACTCAAACACAGCTATTTATTTAGAATCCCTTTCTTAAGGAGCTTACGGTCCCTAGCTTAGTCTGAATAAAATCTTGCTTGCTTTCCTTCAATTGTCTCTCTGTAGGAAGCAATCTCGAATAACGCTGACCTCCTTGGCTTCACTAAATGCAAGGTCTAAGTACAAGACCCTTCCATCAGAAGAACTGGGCTGTTCAATTATACTCAACCTACTCGACATGCAAAGTTCAGTCACTTCGTGCCAGGCCTTTGTTGCCTTTGTGTCATAAAACCAGGAGAAAGGGATCTAATTTGACACAATTTTTAAAGGTGAAGTTCTGCATAGCTCCTTCTCAAGAAATCCTATGACTTGTTCTTGGCTTCCCAGCTAGCTTTATCAAGCTGATTCCTTCCGGTCAAAGCTGTTCACACCCCATTTCTAGGGCCTTGCTCTGTTGCTCTTTGGCTATACCTATTAGTCTGGTTCTGGTCACATCTTCCCTGAAGGCAGAAGAAATGTGTGTGTGTGTCCTTGTTTGTACATGCATGTAGCTGAGACAAACTTTGCAGCTAGTAGTTTCTCTCTTTCCATACGTATGGACTTATTTTCAGGGGTCTGAGTCAGATCTGTTTGAAACTCCAAAAGCCTGTAGCAAAGCTTGGTGGATACAAAGAACAGCAGTCCTAGCTGTGTAAAATATTGTGGACAGCATCCAGTAATAGATACATGGAACATCTAGGGAGACTTACTGCTTTTTTGTTTGTTTGTTTCTTTATTTTACAAGTGAAAATCTGATTGTTTTTGCCCCCAAACCTGAAAGGTAAATCACCAGGAATGGAGATAAAAGGGCAGAGTTTTGCTTTTACATCTTCTTTCTGTTCTCTCTTGTAAATATTTCTTCTTCACATCCTCCATGCGCATCTAATCCTTTTCATAGCTTTGGCTTTGCTGGATTGGGAGGATCACAATTCTCAAAGCTCTTATTGTTCACTAGTTGCCAACACATCTGTATTAATAAGTCTCTCAACAATCGGCTCCCACAAAGAGACCTCCATTAAGGTCTATTAACAAGCCATTTCCCTAAAGAAAACATGGCTCATCAGCTACCACCGCAGTATTTTATGTCAGTAAACAACTACATCATTAGATGAAACATGGCAGAATCTGAACAAATTACTGATCTTTTACGGTGCCTTTTTACCTGCTTACCTAATTGCGCTATCTTTTATTGTGTTAATGGTATGTCCTGGGTCGATCAATTGTAAAGAAATAATAGCAAGAGTGCCAGTATTATGTTAATTCTATCCTATACACATGAAGGATGATTTGCCTCCCATAGATATTTTGCATTATATTTTCTGTTTTTCAAAATCAAGACAGAGCCTTTTCACAAGACATTAAATAACCTGCCCCCGAAGTATTTAGTCATTTACTTTACAGAAAAAGCTTTCTTACTGATTCTTTCTATCCTATTCATATTGCTCTCTTTTAGAACTCTTTTTAAACAAATTTGATGTTATTCTTGCATTTAGTGGGGAAAAAATGTGCTGCAAAATAGGGAAAGACACTGCATGGTGGAAAATATTAAGGTCTGAAGGATGAGGTGCCTCAATGTCCGGTTGAATTTATCAAGAAATAAATTGCACACGGTAATACTTCTCCTGAAAGTAGCTGAATTAAGGGTTTTAAAGGTGGCCTTCAAAGTGGTGCTACAGTTGCAGATTAAAAGTGCTTTTTAAAGTATTAAAAACAGTTCCTAGTCTACTTCATTCCGGGGTTCCATAATATTTATACAAAGTTTTCCTTGATGGGATGTCCTCGTCTCCCTTGACAAGTTTGTCTCCTTTCTAACAGTATGGAAGATCTTCTATATGGAGGTAATAGCCAGAAGGCAAGCTCAGCTTAGGGGGCCATTGTCAGGTCCCCAAACCCTTAGCGTTTTCCCTTGCATATATATTCTACTTTAGGGGCCTGCCATTCTGCTGGGGGGGGAGGGGAACTTGGGATAACTTTTGCTTTCTAATTTCCCTCTCCTGCCTCTATCCCCTTGAGAAAGGAATGCATCTCCCTTATCAGGGAGACAGAGAAACAATAGCTGGAGAAGACCTTGAGATGCTTGCCAACTGTGCCAATTACCCACACATCATACCATCTGTGGATTGGTTGGATGGACATTATGACTTTGGTGGGAGGAGGAATATTGCTAGCTTAACTATACCGGTTGTGCAGGATTTTCCCCAGATCTCGTCTTGACTTCCCTACGGTCACTAACCCCTAATAAAAGTATCCTTTTGAGACAATACCTGTTTCAAGAGTTCTGCTTTCTTGGGTGGTTAGATGAGGTGGGTCCTTACAGCCATCTTCATCAGTTTTGTTTCTCAGACATGCAGGCTTATTCCCAAGTGTGATCAAAAAACTCAAGATAATGTAAGTGATGCACATAAAAAAAAAACCAGGCAACCCTTCAATTACACTGTCACGACTGCCATCTTGACTTTTTGGATCACATGCTGTGGGCATCCCTTGGAGATGTATTTGTGTCTTCTCAATGTAGCCGTAGCCCTGGGGTTTCTGGGTGGCTTTCCATCCAATTATTAATCTGCTTGCCTATCAAATCTTTGAAATGGCTACCTCAATTCTTTATAAGAAGCCCATATTTCCTCTGTGTTTTACTTCTGTTTCACGACCAGCCTTGCAATACGTTCAACTGTTTTAATAATCCTTCCTTTCTGGTCCTCTCACACCGGGTCCTACAGACAGTGCTCGACATACAACTGACCATTTGAAGCTATGACAGATCTTCCTAGAGTACTTACAATCTGGTTCCAAAGTTATGATGACTACCGCCCCATGATCATGTCCTTTGCAACTGGCCCACATTTACAGCTGTTTGCAGTACCCCACAATCACATGACCATGTTTTAAGACGTTTTGGCTGAACATCGGCACTTACTTCTGATTTTCAGCAAAACTGGCCCATAGCAAACAATTGATTTATAACATTCATTTAACGACCACCGCAAAAAAGATCCTAGAATTGGGTCAGTTGTGTGGGTGACCTGTTTTAGGACCATCATGACTTACAACCATAATGGGTAGGCTCCATCACTGTCATAAGCTGAGGATGCCTTGTATACTCCTGCAGTTGTTCAGCTTAGTCCAAAGTAATTCTTAATTTTTGACATTGTCCCCAGGGCGATACCTAGAATCTATCCAGCTTTGCACCAGGGGCTGTTTCTCACCAGTGAATAGATTTGCAACGTATAGTGCTTCAGCACAGAGCTGAGTCCTGCTGTAGCAGAAATTATATGTGCTTTGTGCAGGTTCTCTCCTTTTGGATACTGGATGTCCTTGTATATGAGTAGCTATGACCTTGTCTGATCTTTTACTAAGGCAGAACAGTTAAAGGGCGGTCTGGATTATGACTTGGAAAGGATCTGCCTCTCTCCTTTGCTCAGCTTTTCCATTGCTATGTTGCTTATGAACATATTTCTCAATTCATGCCTTAGGCAGGATAAACAGATTGTAGGATATTTAATATTGAAAAATATTTAAAATACTCACACGTAGTTCTCTTGTTTTCATTTTTCAGTTATGTCCAGTCTTTTTCCAGATGTTTGTGTGTGTGTGTGTATGTGTGTGTGTGTGAGAGAGAGAGAGAGAGAATGAGAAAGAGAGAATGAGAGAGCGAGTGAGAGAGAAAAAGAGAGAGAGTTTGAAGATGTACTGTAAGACAGCCTTCTTAACTAGGAACATCATGTTTTTCAAAGATATGGGTATGGGGATAGCACAAAAAGAAAAACTAGTTAGTCTAAAAAAAGCTTCACGGGAATAAAGCAAATTTGTCTTATTTAATATGCATCTCTGATTTGGAATTATGAATTTATGAGAATATTCAATTGATCCTGAATGAGATTTTTGAGTCATTGTTAGAACTGGGAAAGGGAGGGGGTAGTTTAAAACCTTCATGGCAGACCAATTCCTCCAAGGTCCCTCCACAAGAGAGGAACTGCTACTACTCCCCCTGTATCTCCTGGATCTCCGACTGCCCATTCCGGTTGGGGACCTCTTACACCTTCTGCCCAGGACTTTTCCTTGAATCCCAGCTCAAGGAATATTCTCCAGAAATTAAGAATTTAATAAACTTGTGCCAATCCTGGAACACAAAGGGGTAGCAATGTAATGCAGTCCTGAATACAAGATACGTTTGAATGAGAAATTCCTTTATAAAGCCAAATGCAGCCTAATCCCTAGATATAAAAAGGGTATTATTGAGAAAAGAAAAATTCAGAGAAAACAAGAGAAGGCAAAATTACACACCCACAGACCTCCAAATAAAATCAATACAGTCAGCAGAGCTAAACAAATTACTTATTACTGCTTTAATAAGCTCTTCACTTTGAACATGTTCAGTGCAAAGAAAACGACCAAAGACAGATCTCTTGGGCCTTCCGCTTGGATATTCATAGCCAGGACCTTCATGTTCTCCCCACCATCACTTCTTCTGTTTTCTGAATATTCTCTCCTAATTTCAATTGCTCAGCCCTTCAGATCTTAGCCATCTCAAGGTCAGACTATTGCAACGCGCTCTACCTGGGGCTACTTTTGAAGAGCATTTGGAAGCTACACCTGATGCAGAGTACGGTGGTGTGGACAGTTCTTAGGGCCTGAAGAATGACTCCACTGGGTGCCAGTCTGCTTCTGGGTGCAATTCAAGGTGTTGGTAATCACTTTTAAAGCTCTTCATGGCATGGGTCCAGGCTACTTGATGGACTGTCTTATCCCACTGGGATTGGCCCATTCCACCTGTGCTGACAGAAACATGCTGTGGGCTCCATTGGCCTGAATATTCTGGATAGTGGAGTCCAGGAAAAGGACTTTCTGTGCTATTGTGCCTGCCCTCTGAAACATCTTGCCCCCCTCCCAATGTGAGGTCGGCCCCAACGCTCTTGACCTTTCGTAAAAGCCTAAAGACCTGGCTCTTCCAGTTAGCTTGGGGACCCAATGGGGGAGGATCACAGGGAAACTGGTACATCGGTTAACAACAGAACCCACCTCCCCCCCACTCTGCCCCCACCCTGCCCATCTGTAATTGGATTGTAGCGTTTAATGGTATTAATTTGTGTGTGTGTGTGTGTATGTGTTTGTACGTGTGTATATCTTTTATTATTGTAAGCTGCCCAGAATTACCCTGTGGTAAGATGGGCAGCCAAATAAATAAATAAGTAAATAAATAAATAAATAAATAAATAAATAAATAAATAAATAAATAAATAAATAAATAAATAAATAAATAAATAAATAAATAAATAAATAAATAAATAAATAAATAAATAAATAAATAAATAAATAAATAAATAAATAAATTTAAAAGACTATAAGATGAAAATGAGACCTATGTAAGTTCCATCTATGGCATTCTGCATCTAGCCAGCAAATCAGAAATTACGTATTGGCTAAACTCACAGTCCTAAAAACATACCTTCCATAGCCATCATACTTTTTGCAACCTACATATGATATAACTAAAATAATGGTTTGGAATTCTTAAATAGAGTACAGTATTAACTTCTCCGATTCAGGGTTTCTGCTTCTTAAAAATCGACTGGTTTCATTGATAGCCTGTGTTCCCGTCCACTCGTTCGGCCCATCTACTGCTTAATTGGCCGCAGTCGTTATTAGCCTGAAGAGCAGAGTAATCTTATCAGTAATTAAAACATTAATGTGTGGCAGGAAATCATTGTTATTCCAGTCGAAAATAAAAGTGGTGCATTGTATAAGGAAATGAAATGAATTTTGCTTACATGGCTGTCTTCTGAAGCCATATCCCATCAATCGGTCGTTTACTAGATCATTTCTTTGCAATAATGGAATGGTTTTACAAGAGACTGGTCTGCTGTCCCCCCCACAGAAGTATTGAACTGTTTTATTTTTCTTCTCCCATATAGCATTTCCATGGAAAGACAAGTGCAATTGCTGACATTTTATCTTGAGAACTATCATCGGATTGGCTTAATTAAAAAGGGTAATAGGTCTTATTGATTTCCCTCTCCCTCTCCATGATGCGCTATACCCGATAGCCCTTTTGTTCTGATCAAGGTATTTTGCTAATCAGTCTTGAATG
Organism: Protobothrops mucrosquamatus; assembly: GCF_001527695.2. NCBI lineage: Eukaryota > Metazoa > Chordata > Lepidosauria > Squamata > Viperidae > Protobothrops > Protobothrops mucrosquamatus. The sequence goes on from NW_015387580.1 coordinate 275,829, forward strand.
GGTAGCCTCCGAAAAAGCCCCAACCCACTCAGGCTGCACAAAGGACCCTCAGAATGTATTGCCAATAGGGCGAAGAGGTTGTTTCCCTAAGAACCACAAAGAAGCTATTAAGATGTGGTGATAATTAAAATTTCACTGACAGATTCTCTCAAGGGATGTCCAGTAAGTATCATTAAAATAAGTTGTCTTTCAATTCAGTCCCCATCCCTCAAAAAACCGGGGTGCTGGGAATTAGGAATTGAAAATACAGGAAAAACAAGGGAAGGGGAAAAAAGAAAAATAACTTGTACCTAAACTAGTTACATATTATCTTCTGTAAAGGTTTTCAATTCATGTTCAGAGTCAGTTGGAGAGAATGGTTGGAGACAGAGGCTTCATACATGTTTCACTAGGCTAGGCAAATTAAATCAGCCTTTTCAAAGTGGCTGGTTTTCACTTATCTTCCATATTGCATACAATTGAACATAATGCTCAGAATTAAAAAAAAAAAAAAAGGAAAGCCTGCCTAATCACATCCATTTTTTTTTATTCTGAGCATTATCTTCAGGTGTACGCAATGTGGAAGATAAATGACAGCCCGCCACTTTGAAAAGGCTGATTTAATTTGCCTAGCCTAGTGAAACATATATGATGCTATGGATATAGACGTGAATTAAAAATATTATTTTTTTCTTAAGGACATGCAGGTATTACTGAGGTTTCCCCAGGTGTGTCATTGCATAATAGGGGATATGTTGAAGAGGCTTTTTCAAAAACAAAATTTTCAATTCTGTCTCAACAGGGGTAATGGTATGTGGGAACGATCTTGGGAGACATGAGGAAAAACAGTAAAATAGGCACCAGTCACATAAGAGGCCAAGCCTGCAGAAGGAATGGGGGCATTGCAAATGTCTTAGAAAGGATCTTCCCTACTCTTTTGGCCTGTAAAAGTGAGGGAAGGAAGAGATGTACTTTCAGTCATCTAAGAGTCAGTAACTTTACAATAAAGATAGTGGTAGTACTCCTGAGTGTGCTTATTGTCTGGGCTACTTCACAAGGATGATAACCGGCTTCTCAGCATGAAATCAACTTGTACTTGATACAGTGCTTCAGAAGGTATAGTAATTCTGGTTATCTCAGGAGGCTAGCATCTGTGCATAGACATGCCATGAAATTACCCGTAGTTTATTCAGTGTTTATTCTTTTGCCAAAAAAGGGTTGGCTCCAGTTACCACACAATTGCTCTCATCCCTCCCACTAGCAAGATTCTCCTTAAGATCATACAACAATGTCTGGCACCAATCATTAAAAGGGAATTACCAGATGCTCAGGTGAGCTTCAGAAGGGGTCATGGCACTTGTGACCCTTTTGCAAATCTACCCTGGATCATGGAAAAATCTCAAGAACATCAATAGAACATTTCTTCTGTTTTATTGATGACAAGAACTTTTGATTGTGTCAAGCATGACAAGCTTTGGAGAACCCTAGAAGACCTGGGAATGTCAACACAAGTTGGTGCAATTGGTGTACACAAATCAGGAAGCCACGTGCAAATACAATATGTAGACATTAATTTGTTCAAGGTAGAGAAATAAGTGCAGCAAGGTTGCATTCTTTCATCTTTCTTATTAGCCTATACAGTATGCTGAAGTGATCATGATGAAGCCAGAACTTGAAGAATCAAAAATCAAAGATTGGAGGAAGGAACATAATCTTTGATATGCTGACAACACAACTCTTCTCTCAGAAACCAAAGAAGACCTGAAACTTCAAAAGGATAAAAGAAGAAAGCGAGAAATTTGGCCTCTTCCTGAACATCAAAAAGACCAAAGTCATGACCACTGTGAGGAATGGAAATGACAAAATAACAATTGACAGTAAAGAGATCAAATGCATGCAAGAATTCATTTTCTTAGGATCACAGATTGATCAAAGCAGTGAATGCAGTCCAGAAATAAAGCACAAATTGCACTCACATCAATGATGAGCATAAATCACATATGGAAAAGCAAGGACACCATCCTGGCAATGAAATGCAGATTAGTCTGCATTATCATGTTTTCTATAACTACTTTTAGTTGCAGAAGCTGGATCTTTAAAAAATCAGACAGTAGAAAAATTGACTCATTCAAGTTCTAGTATTGAAGAATTGTGCATTCCTTGGATGGCAAAGATGATCAATGATCAAGTATTGGAGCATCTAAGACCTAGTATATTGCTGGAAGGCAAAAGTCACAAAATTCCACCTTACTTATTTCAACCATAGCATGTATGCAAACTCACTGGAAGAGGCAGTTATAAGGAAACACAGTCACCAAAAAACATGGTGGCTAGGCATCAACAAAGTCAACACCAGCCAGAGCACTGAAAGAAGCCATACAAGATCGGAAAAGGTGGAGAGATCTGGTCCATAGAACCGTTGAGAATCAGACATGATTGAATGGATAGCATATTTAGCAAATGTAACTATTACCAGTAGTACACTTACTAAGACAGTGTACTACTGTGGTTTTTGCTAGCAGGTTTCCAAACTTGTTATATTCTTAATGGGTCAAGAAGGGTGTTGCATTTCCAAGATAGCTTTATCCATGGAGCAGCTCAGAACCAGACTAATCCTGAAACTAACATAGTACATTCATTGCTCAAATGGTTCTTTATACTGTAGATGTATTTTCCGTGGAGACATCTGATTTCCCTGCCTGCCTTTTAAACAATATTCCTAGGGTACCACAGGTCAGAAGAAATGTTCAACTCTCCTAAATGCTCCCTCTTTGTGCAATATTATACGCATGCACTTAGAAAATCAGTTATGATGAGAGCTAGAATTGCAGTTTGAAATTCAAATCCTATGCATATATTCCTGAAGTAAGTCCAGAGAGGGTATACATCTGAAGAAACACATTCAATTGCACTGGAATTTCCTGCCAGATACAATCTATGGACGTCCCAATACTACAATTTCTGTCAAACATTCTCTCTCATTAGCCTTTTTCCAGAATTCCTTTTTTCACAAGTCATTCAGCAGTTCAGATTCTTCCAGATGAGTTTTTCATCATCCTACCTCATTAGGTGAATTCTACAAGGCTGTGGCTGATAACTTTTACTTGTAACCTTACTGATATTCTCTCTTTTTTCAAGGCAGGAGTTAAGAGGGAAAACAATGATACTCTACAGTGTGTTTTAATTAATATAGTTAAGATATATCTTCAATTGGAGGACCTTATTTACATCCGAAGAGAAAATCGGGTTAGAAAGTCCTGTTGCTTTGTGAAAAAGCATTTTTGGGATCAGTTTATTCCTGTTTTAAAAGAGTTTTAGGCTACCCTTCAGTCAGGTTTCTGAAATGGCTAAGAATAAGAAAACGATTTGACAGTATAATTCTGCCTATTTTGGGGAAAAATAAATCCAACTATATTTCACAGGACTAATTCTCACAGGGAAGCAAGCATAGGTTTGTAGCATGAAACTAAATGGTATAGGTAGTATGTATCGGTTTCAGTGAAAACTGAGGTGCTTACTTGACAAAGATGGGAAATTGGAAAGTGTACAAAATGTGTGTGTGTATATATGTTTATGTGTCTTCCTTTTGGGGGAGACAGTAATTTAAATTCAAGGTTGGCTTCCTTTTCAATAAATATGGTTTTTCTGACCTCTCTCTCTCTCTCTCTCTCTTTAGCATTCATATAATCCATGTACATTGACATGCTTCAATGTTCCCTAGGATCTGGAGCTTTATGTGTGCTCAAATGTGATCTGGAGCTTTATGTGTGCTCAAATGTGCGGATACAGATTTCCTGACATGGGATGCTTCTTCTCACTGTATTGGAAATGAGAAATAAGCCTCTTTCAATCTATATCCTGTTATGAACTCACAAACAGCATCTTGGCCGTAAGTAGAATAATTGTGTTTAAAAAGAGTGCAGAAATCATTCTTTCATCAATCATAGGATGACTGAGAGACTTTTGATTGTGCCTTATTATAGGTAAAGACTTTTCTTGTAGGTTTGTAATAAAGATTGATGATTGCTTGGGAACTATTCATACAAAGTCATTGGTATTTAATCAGAGGAGTCAAACTTGATAAAAATAAGATCAACTATGGATAAGAGATTGCCGAGAAGTTTGTGCAAGGCAGGAAAGGTTAAAATTAAGCATATTGGTAAGGATGCAGGAAATAAAATGCTTGGAAATGAGGGAAGAGATACAGTTTTGGGGAAGACACAGAAGGCTTTTCCTAATTTTATTTATTTATTTATTTTATCTTGGTCCTCTCGACTCCTATGTGTTTTATGATGTTCTTTGCTGGTTGGTAGTTGCTTTTTTTTTTTTTTTAATAATATTGTGATCCATCCAACTATGGCCTATTAATTAATGGACTACTTTTCAAGCTTAGAAGCTCATGGGGCTATATAATACTATAAGGCAGTGATGGCGAACCTTTTAGAGACTGAGTGCCCAAACTGCAACCCAAAACCCACTTATGCATCGTCGAGTGCCAGGTGGGTGGGGCCCATTGGGTGGGCGTGGCTGCTGTGGTAACGGCCAACTAGGTGGGACTAAAAAGTTCAATCAATCAATTCCAACTTTGCAAGATCTTTTTTTTTCCCGTGAGAAGTTGAAATTGACTGATTGAACCTTTTTTTTTTGCATACGGCGGCGGAGGCCTAAAGCGAAAAGGTTTTATAAAACCCAGCTGAAGGCCTAGGACTGGGGCGACGGCGCGTGAGCCCACAGAGAGGGCTCTGAGTGCCGCCTCTGGCACCCGTGCCATAGGTTCGCCACTACTGCTATTAGGGGAAAAAAGGGTCTGCATGAATGTCAAAGGAGATACAGTAATGTATGGCGGTGTGTGGGGGGTGCGAGGGTGGGGTTGAAGGCCTCCATGCATGCAAACATCTGGAAAAGAAAGCCCCCCCCCAAAAAAAAAGTCACAAGGAGTTGTAAGGAGATGACATTCCATAAAAAGGAAAAGGCAAAAGCTGGCCAGTGAGGCTTGCCTCTTCCGCATGGATGGAAGCTCAGGAATGTTCAGTCACATCTTTTGGTGCCCAGACTCCAAACTGAGCATTCAGCCTGGCCTGGAGCTCAACCCACTGCGATCTAGTCTGGAATTTCTGAAGGAGGCTAAAATGATTATAATGGTCTGCATAATTTCCTTTACACAATCAAACTTTATAATGCTAAGTGGGATTATTTTTCTGGTGGTGGTTGAAAGCTTTTTGTCTTTGCTGTTTGTTTAAAGTTAAGAACTACCTAAAAGCTTTTAAGAAAAATGTCAGATATTGGTTGATGTTTCTGGGAGATAATTAGGGAGACATCCATCATACTGTTGAGGATGGATTGTAGAGTAACAGACATATACTGTTTTTTGGAATAGATAAGTACCACAAATTTATTGTTATTTGGGGTTTTAAAATATTTGAATAAGTTCTGATAAATACAGGTATGGTCAACAAGGCAACTAATCTGCACCAAAATATAAATAATAGGCATATATTTATAACAAAATATTTAAAACATCATCTTAGCAAAAAAAAAAAAAACCTGGTTAGCAAAAGCCACTATATTCCCCCTTCACTTCTTATGTATTTATTGAATCTAATGCTATGTGTTTAGAGGTCTTTTCCTTGCAAATTCATTCATAGTATCTTATTCTCAAACCTGCTTACTGTGGCATGATTTATTAGGATGAAAGTTGTTTTTAATGAAGCATGGGGAATCTAATAAGCAGACTGGTGGCAATGAGACTATCAAAACAAATGTTGGGTATAATTGGCTATTTATTTATTACAATTAGATAATCTCCCTAAATCATGATGCCATAAATATCACAGATTAGCTCTGGTTAAACATTCTGTTGGATTTTACTGAGCCACTTCACAAATGACATCTAATGTTTGAATTTAAATATGTTGAAGCATGAATGTGACAAAAGTGCATCTTATCTTTGTATCTATGAAGATTCTACCTGACCTCCTGATCTTTGAAAAACCATACTTGTTGGATAATATCTGAAACAGTCTGAAAGAGAAATGCCTGGTTGAATTTAGTGGTCTTAAACAATTCGATATGAGAAAAGTTGTTTTCTTTTACTAAACAGAGTGTTGGGAAATGAATTAAACACTGACATGTTTGCTTTCTTAACATACATACATACATATATACATACATACATACATACATACATACATACATAAATACATACATACATACATGCATACATACATTCAATTTCTATAGCCACTCACCTCAACCAATGACTCTGGGCAGCTTACTATTCTGAAGAAGGCATTAGGCTGAAAATATGGCAACTTTCAAACTTTGTCGAGAAAGGGCTTATTGATGCAGACTTTCTCTGATTTTTCCAACATCCATGTGTTCCGATGGAGATCTAAAGGGGAGGTTTATTCGTGTTGGTTTGAAGGGAAGTATGTTTAATCTATAAAAGCAAGGTTCCTGGCTGCATGGAAAACCAAAGGCACTTTCAAGCAAATACAAGAAGAGCTACCACTGGGGTGCACTGAAATTGGAAACAAAGGGGCAGAGCCAGGGGAATTCACTTCCCTGTTCTCAATCTTATTTGGTGTTTTCTAACATTTAACCCAGGGGTCTTCAAACTTGGCTCTTTTATAATTTGTGGACTTCAACTCCCAGAATTCCTCAGCCAGGTTAAATGGTAGGAAACATCAAACAAGGTTATTTGGTTAAATCAGGGGTCTTCAAACTTGGCCCTTTTATGATTGAGGAATTCTGGGAGTTGAAGTCCACTAGTCATAAAAGGGCCAAGTTTGAAGACCCCTGATTTAACCAAATAACCTTGTTTGATGTTTCCTACCATTTAACCAAAGACTTTGCTTTCAGGTGTCTTTACCTAGTCTACATCATTAAAAATCAACTTCACTCATTGTCGTGTTCCAAGCCCAAATTAACAAAATGAGAAAACCACAAATACATTGCATGGTATATTCTTAAAAATAGGGAAAAAAACAATCTTAGAGAAGGATTCCATTAGAATGATAATTTCCCCCTTTCTCATATTATGGTTTGAGAATGTCAATAACAACACTCATATGAGGAGTAGAATATAAATAGAATAATCCAAAACTGTTAGGCGGTATAATGTTATTGATGTAAATGTCCTCCTGTTAATTATATCAATAAAACAAAAGTGGAACTAGCGGAGTTTCTTTTAAAACATTTATAGCTTTTGTCAAGGGACTGGCTTCATGACTACATACCTTTCAATCAAACCCTTTAATACTATTGAAATGTTTATATTTATCAACACTTCAAAAGTTGATCAATAAACAAAGGAGTATAATACAAATTATTTTGAAACTAGCTACTATGACCATCCTAAATCATTTTCATAATTTCTGTTTTTCAATGCTCATTTTAAAATATGCATTAGGTTAAATAGAGTAGGACAGCTAGTTATTTCAAATTATGATCTTACAGATTTTGGGCAATGTCCTAAGAATCGAAGAATTAGTTGAATTTTCTCCTTCATAATCATAGAAAGAGTGTTTTCCTTGCAGAGAGAAATTCGGTGATATGTTCCCATCATTTCCTTCTACCATCTTAATCATTTTTCTTTCTGATCTCAAAAAATTGATGTAGCCTGAAAGAGGAGCACAGGATTGTGGGTCTGGTGAATGCTGGTGAAGGCTGTAGATCTGAAGACTCCTAAGGCTAGTTCCTGGTATTTCACACAAACAGATACACCAGTAGGACCAGTGGTGAGATTCAAATATGTGAACAACCAGTTCTCTGTACGGATGCTGCTTCCGGAAGTCCATTCTGGGCCTGGGCAACAAAAAATTAGCTACCGGTTCTGCCGAAGTGGTGCGAACTGGCTGAATCCCACCACTGAGTAGGAAATCTGTCTGGTTTGAGGCTGGCTAAATAAAGTTCTTCTCACTGCAGAATGCAATGCAAACATGGTAAGGGTCAATCTAAACACATGGAGAAAAACAGTATGAAAAGGCAGAGAGATATAAACTGCTTCCTGTCTCTTCTGCTTTCTCAAACTTTAGCACCAGGAAGTGAGGAATCTTAGAGGCATTGAGGTCAGTCTCACCCTGAAAGAATTCTAAATTGCAGGAGTAAAGAATTCTATGATAGATTTCATAACCTACTGGGCCATAGTCCCCTTATACAGGAACTTAGTAGGGATTTCACCACAGCTCTAGGAATTATTTATTAAGAGACAGAGATAAGGGGGAAATGTGATCTGATTGTTTTAGTATTAATCTTTGACTATACAGTATGCCCTTTTCCTGAATAAGCTCTTTATCCTGCATAACATTTAGAATAGCCTGAAATGTTAACTTATTATTTTCACTACACGGGGTTTTCCCTTCCCTGACCAGGATATTTTCAGGCAGTTATACCAGATTACACAGAGTCTAGGTTTGAACAACATGCTGAGTCTTTAAATAACTCAATTAACGGTCCCCAAACCTGCCCATTTCCAGCTGAGGAAATCTTTTATTTTATTTATTTTGGTAAAACCTTTACAACATGAGAATAATTTGTTGGGTGCCTACATGTCAATGGTTGGAGAGCTTGGAGTTGGCCAGTTAGACAAAATAGCACACAGCTGACACTGAAATCTCTTTTTCCTTAAAGCCTGATAATATCAGAGAACAGATTCATCATATCTAGCTAAAAATTTTAAGACCTGATATCCAAGAAAGCTTTTCAAGTTGAAATCAGGAATTAATGATAAATGCAATAATTTAAATAATTAAATTTGCTCTAGGTACTTACATACATAGATGTAAATACATAGATCTTTTCTTTTTCCCGCCCTCCCTTTTATTTATTTCTTTTTATGTTTTGTTTAACTACTATTTTATTTTATTTTATTTTTCAGGGTCCCTCCCCTGAAAAATATTGAATATTCAATTATTTTTTTTATTTTTGACTATTTTAATAAAAAATAAAATAAAATTTACATTTTAAGAGGTCTTGAAATCATGATGGACTGGATATAAAACAGAACAACTTAATGCTTAATCTAGAGTCTTCTTTATAAATGCCTTTTCTTGTTAGTGTGGACATGGCAAAGGTTCTCTTCATCATGGATGTTGATCTTCCTGTCTAAATACTCAATTAATTTCAGGTTTTTTTGTTTTTTTTTAACAAAATGGATGTATAATTCAACTGGCTCTTCAAAGATTTTGGTTCACTATGAGTTTAGCGCCCCCTGTTCTGGTTAGTTCAATAAGGAGTGTGATATTTAATTGAATGACACAGATCTGACGCTGGGAGAGGGTGGGCTATTATGTTGGTGGTCTCCTTGACTTTTTTGCTTTGGATGGAAATGGATTTGTACTTGCAATGTCTTGTATGAACACATAGTTGGAACTTATTGAGAATTGAATTGTTCTTCAAATTTCTTGGCTAAATGTATGAAGAGAAAAAAAACCAGTCAAAAATGTAATTTAGGTATCAAAGGCCTTGCACAGTGAAATTCCAGTTAATTCATCACTAACATAGTGTATACGGTAACTATTCCCTGTTTATTCACATTTTGAAGTGAATTGAGATGGCTGTGGGTGTAGCCGAGAAAAATCGGCCTTTTTGAAATAAGATATCTGATGGTCTGCACCAAGTCAGTCAGGTTATTAACCTACATTCTTCTTTCACCCTTTTGGCAGTCAGATTTTGATAGCGAAGAGGTTACATAACAACCAGTGCTATAGAAAATGGATTAGAATCATTATATTGTAAACAGATACAGGATCAACAAAATAATTCACATGTGGCACACCTAGTTTAAGTAAAAATTATTGGGCTGTCTCAGATTGTAGGAAGTGATATTTTTGAATCGCCCTAAGTATGAACAGAACTTTTGCACATGAAAAACTATTTTACAGCCACGTAAAACCCCTTGTTTATACAAATAACAGCAAACCTCACCCTTTTGAATATGCATTGCACACATTGTGTATGTAAGCTATGCAAGGGGGAGGGAGGGCTTTGATTATGTCGTTGAGCCCACCAAGTTGCACCTTGATTATCTTTTCTTAAAGTTACTTCACAGGGATTGCTTCATGGTTTTGAAAGGCATTCAAACTCGCGACGTCATGTAACGTCGCGCGACGTATCGGAGCTTTTTCGCCATTGCCGGCAATGGGGTGGGCGCGGCTCCGGTATGATGAAACCGGCCCGTGGGCCGGCAGTTTGACATCCCTGCTTTAGGCTGTGTATAGGAAAGAAAAACAAAACACTTTCTGTCTCAATTAAGTAATCAATTAAACTGAGTATCATATATAATTCCAGAGATTCCATGCAAATAAGCATGGATTATCATGGTTAGCATAGGTCAAGAGGTCAAGAATGAGGTTTCAGAAGTTCAGTCAACAGCATTTAAAAACTCACATAGGAAACATCTGGGAAGTGTTGAAGAAGCACAAATGTCAGAAAACATGGGAAGAAAAGCTTATTTTAAAAGAATGTGTTTCCATGTAGTAACTGCTACCATCAAAACTGAATCGTATAGCAGAAATTACAAATATAGTGCAAACTAATATCGAGGATCTTGCTGTTTAGAATGACCATGCAAACAGCACATTTTAGCTTGCTCAGATCGTGCATGCAAGATATAGAATCTGAAATACCTTTGAAGTGTTAATATGGTATATTTGAATATTACAACATTTATTAAATAGACATCAAGTTTCTCTCATTCACTCATTTCTGGGGAGCTAATCCTTCTGTGATGACCCAGGGCCCCGGAGGCAAAGCAATCAGCTGGCAAGAGCAATAGTCTTTTTAATCACTGCCAATGTTCCCCCAAAAGCCCCCACATATGCTGGCACGAGTTCAAACAAAACAGCCAGGGAAGTTTACACTGTTCTCAAGGCAAGACAGATAACAAGAAAACGCAGAGTCCTTTTAACTCTCAGCTTGCCTGCGAACTGCAAACTGCAGACTGCAAGGAGAGATCAAGAATGTAGTCTGTGGTTATGCAGCAGGAAACAAACTGGTCCGGAATACAAAGTGTCCAAGTTACAAGAGCACAAGTCACACTATCTCAAGATTCCACATTTGTTCCCAGCAAATGCCCCACCCCACAGCGTCTC
>NW_015387580.1:287824-290660 GCF_001527695.2 Protobothrops mucrosquamatus
GCAGAGTCCTTTTAACTCTCAGCTTGCCTGCGAACTGCAAACTGCAGACTGCAAGGAGAGATCAAGAATGTAGTCTGTGGTTATGCAGCAGGAAACAAACTGGTCCGGAATACAAAGTGTCCAAGTTACAAGAGCACAAGTCACACTATCTCAAGATTCCACATTTGTTCCCAGCAAATGCCCCACCCCACAGCGTCTCCTTAAATCCTACTCCCCAGGTGTGCCTTGTGGAGTGGGGCGGGACGCTCTCCTCCTGAGCAAGTGAGCCTGCCTCCATTGTTCCCTCCTCCTCTCTGCTCTCCTTGCTCTAGGATCAGGTCGGGAGGGGCCTTGCTCTTTGCCTGAACTCTGCCTTCCCTGTTCCAAACCTGAAGGGCCCTGGCCTGCCTCAGCCTGCTCCTCCCTACAGTCCTCCAAAGACACAGAAACCCCCTCCTGGGCCTCAACAGGGAACTCCATGTCTTCCTCAGAGTCAGGCTCGGATGGAGGCATGACACCTTCACATTATGGCTCAAGAAACCGAGACAAGTTCTACAAGATGTCACTTGTGCATAACAACCTGTTTTTGATGGATTTGCAACTGCTTTTTAAATCTTCTTTCCAGTTTCATTCTAATGAATGCTCATGAATGAGCAATTATAATCCTGCCAAATGAATGTTTATGGGGGACACTAGCTGGCTGTCTAATAATCCAATAGTACAAGGCTTTGCTGTCTCTCCAAGAGAGCAGAGGCACAAGCAATTAAGTGAGCCACACAAGGATATGGCTTTGAGTTGTGCAATTCAGATCACACAGTGGAACTGCTTTGTGAATGAAAGGAGACAGATTTATATTCAAAGTCTCTCCAAAGCTGACAGTGGAAATCACATTAGATTTGCATTGTGCAGTATACATCCGTCTCCAGGAAGCATTTTTATAAAGAACAGATAGCTCCTTTCTTATACCTTGTGGCATCTCTGTCTGCTATTTCTCCACCAAAATTTGATGAGAATGGCCTCAAGAGTTTGTGAAGGCTATGGAGGAAGGCCGAGGAAGCTACAGGTGAAGAGATCAGGGTGGTGGAGGGACACAGAGGAAATATTAGAAACCATACCTGGACTTTTCAAAATTGCATGTGGTGTACAAGCCATAGATTGTGCAGGAATGACCAAAACTATTGGCTATTTGAAACAATAAAACATATTCTACCAAAAGTTGTTTGAGCGATATGTCATATTCATTCCTTTAATTCACTGAATGTATTGCTTTTCCACTCTGGCAAATATTCAAGGTGGCTGACAAAATGAAAAGAACAAAAAAACAGACAAAAAGCTAAAGTTACAGATTAAAATTAACAATTAACTATGCCCTAACCTCTACTAAATCCTATTTAACTTATTTAAGAGCTGCTTAACCTCTTGCAAACCCTTCCAATCTTCAGAGAGTTGGTTTTTTTTAATGCTAGGGATAGTGGGCCAAACTCCTAAGGCAGTGATGGCGAACCTTTTAGAGACCCAGTGCCCGAACTGCAACCCAAAACCCACTTATTTATCACCAGGTGCCGGTGGGCGTGGCTGCGGTGATCATGGCAGACTGGGTGGGCGGGGCCAGGGCGGTGGGGGCCAGTCCCTCACCATCTCTGGGGCATGGCACGCATGCCCACAGAGAGGGCTCTGAGTGCCGCCTCTAGAACGCGTGCCATAGGTTCGCCACTACTGTCCTAAGGGAAAGCACTCTGTAATATGGGACCAACACAATTGCTGAATACCTGACACTGAATTGCAAGTGACTTTTGGGGTTCAATCCAACTCTGCAGAGAGAAGAATGGCTCTGCTCATTTGCTTGCTACAAATCCAAGTCTTTTTAGATGATAATTAATCCAGTTTCTAATGCATTGAAAACTAATGAGCTTCTTTCCAATTTCTGCTCATTTTGCCTTCTATGGAAAGGGATTCCATGTAATAGTGCTTCTAGTATGGGACCTAAAGCCAGATCCCCAGCTGTCCTACTGAGAAGTATGAGCAGGAAGATCTCCAACACAGCTGGGACAAATGCTACACATCTCTCCCTAATATGAGTGTATCATGACGGCCAAAGTCTAAAATGAAGCAAATGTACCACCATTCCTTCCACTGACAGGCATGCTTTATTTCATCAACATCTTCTGTTTGTTTGTTTTTTTCCTGTGTGACTTTGCCAAAAACTCGAATTAAAGGTCCTAATGAACAAAATCTACCAGAAATCACAGCCTGTATCGTTGTAATATTTAGCTGTAGATCTTAAGCTTTTTGGTCTGCTGGTCTTGCATTGCTATTGAAGTAGTAATTTTTGCAAGGAACAAGGGCAAAAAAGAAGGCACCATTTATTCACATTTTGTTGCTTAGTGTATATATTGACTGGTCTTCGGCTAAAGCTGTCAAACATCTAACAATAAAAAACTAATGTTATATTAAAAGCACAAACATATTTCAGCATCAAAGACATCTAGAAATATTTTTTTCCAGGACAGAGAATTCCATAAATGAAGACCTATGTGTCAAAAGGTGCTGGGAGTCCCTGTAGCAACTTAATTGCCTTCCTGCCAGTGAGACTGGGTGACAGAAGTATTACTTATCCACATGATCTACACTTAAGCTGAATTTTACTTCAAGGGTGGAAAAATCCTGGATTTAAACTGATCTAGAACTGGAGAAAGAGGGGGGAGGAAGAGGAAGCATTAAGGGAGGAGGCATAGCTCCTGGCTTACTGGGAGTCCCAAGGAACCTCTAGGGATAAGCTGCCTAGTTCAGTGATGGTGAACCTTTTAGAGACCGAGTGCCCCAAAATTGGCCCCGCCTCCACTCCACCACCCTGCCC
>NW_015387580.1:290851-298705 GCF_001527695.2 Protobothrops mucrosquamatus
AAAATCCTGGATTTAAACTGATCTAGAACTGGAGAAAGAGGGGGGAGGAAGAGGAAGCATTAAGGGAGGAGGCATAGCTCCTGGCTTACTGGGAGTCCCAAGGAACCTCTAGGGATAAGCTGCCTAGTTCAGTGATGGTGAACCTTTTAGAGACCGAGTGCCCCAAAATTGGCCCCGCCTCCACTCCACCACCCTGCCCCCGCTCTGCCCCACCATCCCCCACCCCGCCTGCCCACAGGACCACTCACCACCTCCAGGGCCCACCGCAGATCGCCCAGGCAGCCCAGCAGCGCTATGGTGGCCACACCCTCTGCCCTCACCCTGCAGAATCAACTGCATGATCGGGTGTGAGGGCAGAGTCTTGTCTACGCTGCCTGGCTGCCATGTCCTTGGCTGTGCTGCTCCGTGTGGACCACGCTCGAGGGCAAGTCTCCTTCAGGGAGGCTGCTGGAGAGGAGGGGGTTGCGGGGGGAGGCAAGGCTGGGGCAATGGCACATGTGCCCACAGAGAGGGCTCCGAGTGCCACCTCTGGCACCCGTGCCATAGGTTCGCCACCACTGGCCTAGTTCCTCCATCGGTAGAAGCAAATAAGCTTTCTGACCTTTTCCAGATCAGACAGAAAAGAGTTCAAGAAAATAACAACAACCAAAAAAATCAAATGGGTGACAAGATGAATTGGACTTTCAATTGCCTGCACTTGTTTATCTGTTTTTGCGAACATTTTGGAAGTCCCTGAAGGGTAGGGTTTTGGGAAATCTTATCCACTTAAGGAAAACGATCCATAATTTATGTTCCCGGAATAAGTGAGAATTCTTTCAGCCCCTTGTCACAAAGGAGAGTTGGTGCCTTTCAATCTTGTTCTTTCTTCTGTTAAATCAGGTTAGATGAGAGTGTTCTGACATCACCCTTCTCTCTGAGGTTGTCAGAACAATTATTGGAAGCTACAAAAAAAATCCTGTATCCAATCTCTTGGACTATTCGAATCTTCTGTTGAATCTCATTACCAGAGCAGATTTATGATCAAAATGAAGCCTGCTTGAAAGCCTCGTACTGAATTGGCTGAGTCCAAAGCACTTAAATGAACGTTATGCTGTTTGGGAATTTTTACAGACAACATACCAATCACTACTTCAGTTCCATAAATGGGCAGCATAGAGAGCGAGGGTGGCAGCCTTGAGTGGTGTGAGGTTTTTGCCCCTGTCAGGAGCAGCCAGGCAGAACTCTTCTGAGATGGCAAGCCTAACCCTGCTCTGGGCTTCATTCACTTGAACAGCTTTCAACTTCCTGATGTGGCCAGCATTAAACTGTTATTTGGCTGTCTCTTGTTAATGGAATGTTACACTCCTGTGTAGGTCTTGCCAACACAATTCGGAACTCAGCTCCGCATTGAAATTGCAATTTCAAGGCTGAATTTACTTTTAAATTCTGCACCGTTGAGCTAGGTTTAAATCTTTGACAGTGGCTAAATGGATACCAGGTTAACATTTACCAGTATAGTAGTGGGCCAAACTGGATAAAGATCAGAATTCAGAGCCACTTTGGATATTCCAAAGAAATTAAGTGAGAACCTGAAAGGCATACTCGTCTGGACTTTCTATCCAAAATGGTGGCTTATATTTAATACACTTACATCTATTCAGTGCTTTTTTTCTAAAAAAAAAAAAAAAAAGGTGCCGGAACTCACACACGTCATACAACCTGCCTTGCCTACCTTACAAGGTTCCATCCCAAAAAGGTGCCAGAACTCCATTCTGGGCGTTCTATGAGAAAAAAAGCCCTGGATCTATTTGCCAACAAGGAAAGAGTGGAGTGTCTTCTTTTCAAATTCAATTCCAGTCTCCAGCCTTCCTGATTTTCTCTCTCAACCCAACATGTCATGCTAATGAGAAACATAATCAGTAGTGGATAACTGTATTCTGAGGCTCCCTCTTCCTCCTTTAAAAAACTTTTGCAGACTATAAGGTTTTCTCCAGGCATGCTAATACATGGTGGTGTCAGTGTTATTCTGGGAAACTGGAAGCAGAAGGAATAACACAATAATAATTCTGGGAGAAATGTTGCAAAATGCTTTGGGTTCTGGTTTTGGAAGGTCATTAGATGGTATGGCAAAGGTCTCTTCCTCCTATTTTTGAAGTTCTTTACTTAGAAATAGTTTAACTGTAACTTCTCAAATTAAAAAAAAACCCTCCCTAAAGTTGTACTTCCAGGAAGAAAAAAAAAATCCTGTAATAGTGACTGTAGGGTGGTTTGAATTTTGTGGAAATATACTGAATGGGATCCAATTTATTGCAAGCTTTTTTTTTTTTTTTGCATAGGTTTATCCAAAAGTTGCCTTTATATTTCAACAGTCACCATTACACTAATTGTTGTCCTCTGTCTTAAGACAGCACAAATACATCACGCAACTCCTGTGAACTTCCTTTCTGATTGCTTACCTGGCTTCTTAATTATCTCCCCTGGAATTAGTAAACTTGCTTGCTAAGCTCTTCAAATACAAAACACTTGTGGCAGACCAGGAATCCCTATGCTTAGACGTGAGAAGCTCCAATTAAGGCATTCAACTTAAATAATGTGAGTGAAAGAAAATTAATGTGACCTGTAACAGTACGTATGCCCAAGAGGCCCATGACTGATCCTACATTAAGCAAAGTGAGGCAATAAACCACAAATTATGCAAACACTTGTGACAATCCTTTAGTTCAGTGGTTCTCAACCTGTGGGTCGGGACCCCATTTGGGGTTGATCGACCATTTCACGGGGGTCGCCAAGCAAGGCTGTCCGCCATTTTTTTGTCCGCCATTTTTTGTCCGCCATTTTTCCCCCTTTTCCGGCGGGTGCCTTACCTCCCTTGGGTTGGGCCAGCTGGTGGTCGGCCTGCTCCGTCTCTGCCGCTTGCCAGCTACGCCTCGGCCGGCGCAGGGGGCGGAACCACGCATGCGCGGTGCTCCCAGGCAGGGAAAGTCCTCGACTTACGACCAGTTGGGTAGTCCTCGACTTACGACCAGTTTAGTCCTCGACTTACGACCGGTTTAGTCCTCGACTTACGACCGGTTGGGGGTCGCGGCATTAAAAAGGTTGAGAACCACTGCTTTAGTTGCTCACTTAAATTCTCAAAGCATTCGCCTGTCTTGAAAGAAGAAAACCAAACCAATTTTGTCCAAGCAGTTTACAATCTGAAACCAAGTAGGTAAATAATGGCCAACATTTTATGGATTATGAATAACACATGATGAATGTTCTGTTGGGGGTTTATTGAATGCAAATGAGCAAGGTTTCGTGAGCTTAATGAAGGGCCTACAACTGTCTCATATTGATACAAAACAGAAATCCCACTGAACTCAGGCTGGCTGTTGAGTCAACCTCTGTAATTATAAGGGCTTAATGAATATTTTAGCTCAATCTGGAGTGGCTACTTGCCCATCACCCCAAAAGAGGATAAAGATTTGCTTGGAATTTACATGTTCTAAATGATATGTACAGATGCAAACAAAGATACGATTAGTATAATTATACATAATAATTATAAATTATTTGTGCTAATTTATAAGTACTAATGCAAATGTAGAACTAATTGCTATAATTAAAATAGAAATATAACACAGTTCAATAGTGTGAAGGGTGGCAAAAAATAACCTATATGCTATTCACTGTTAGCGGGTAACAAAGGCTCCTAATTTTTTTTTTCCATTTTGCTTTTTAATTTTTTTAAAAAATCAGATTAAAGTTAAGTTTGAGTCATGCTAAAATTCTCGTGATTGCTCAGACATAAGCATGAACCTTTTTCTGTTTACGATAATATAGAAAGTTTATTACGGTCTCTTGGGCTATTTTGATTTCTTAGTCTAGTCCACTGTCCTGGAGTTTCCTACTACTCTGCATCCAGCTACAAAACAGGCCAGACCCTGTTTAGCTCCAGAGCCATGACTGATTGGCTGGTTGATATCATCTGCTTAAACAAATCAGAATTAAAACACCTTCAAATAAAGCAGGGGTCTTCAAATTTGGCCCTTTTATGACTTGTGGACTTCAACTCCCAGAATTCCTCAGCCAGGCACACGTGCCTGGCTCAGGAATTCTGGGAGTTGAAGTCCACAAGTCATAAAAAGGCCAAGTTTGAAGACCCCTGAAATAAAGGATTGTCCTCCAATAGCTCTATAAACAGACATGCTTTCTGTATAATACAATTCCTAATTATATTTGATTTTGACTGTACATGCTATTCCATTCTTAACAGAATTTTGCTCCCCCAGAAAGAAGTGTTTTCTTTCTCATTATGGAAAATAAGCAGTTGAAACAATTGAATAAATTGAAGGTCATATTGTTATCCCTCGTCTGAGGTAGACCACATCAATAGACTCTATGGAAGACTTAAAAGCTGCTTTTATTTAGGTTGGCTATAGTAACATAATCTTGCAAGTCTGATTATGTTTCCTGCCTTCCCTCTTTTATATTCCTGGGGTCTGTTTAAGACATTTTATAATCCCCCATCATTTGGACCCAAGCAATTCTTTCTTTTTTGTGTCTCCTCCCTCTCTCTCTACACCGGCCTGCTACCAGACATGCTCTATGACAGTGGTCCCCAACCTTTTGGGAACCAGGGACCAGTTCCGTGGAGAGATGTTTTTCCATGGACCGGAGAGGTCGTGGTTTCGCATGCTGCCTGCATCCCATGGATGGGGCTTCGCTTGTTTGAGCAGGCTGGTTTCTGGCATGCCACAGGCTGGGGCTGGTCCATGGACCGGGGGTTGGGGACCCCAGCTCTATGATTTCCTCAGGCAACTCTGTGCCCTCAGCTGGGATTGCACCTCCCAGAAGTCTTCAATCAGCTCCTCAAGAAAGTGTCAGTTTGAGTAGCTCTTTTAATCAGATTAGGCAAAGATCAGATATAATTGAATGAGGGAAGATTAAGGGTGGATCTCTGAGACTAGGAGGCTGGGGGTCAGATCTCTGAGATCCCATTCAGGAAGGAAGATTGGTTTGTTTGACTAGGCTAAAAGAAGAAAATAGTTATATCTGGTTGATGTTGTTGGACTTTTGCTGATTGGCAAACTATTTGGACTTTGCTTATTTAAGAAATAAACAAAGGAGACAAGAAAAATTATTCTTTGTTTAGCAATGTGATAAGCTAGTAAAATTATTTTTACCTGCTGGGATGAAGGAGAAAGTTTATTCTTTATTCTTTCTCCTTCCCTTTTGATTTTTTTTAGGTTTCACATACCCCCTTTTTCTTTTATATTTTTCTCTTTGTATTTTTTTTATAGTTTGTAATAACTTTTGTTCTCTTCATTTATAATTCCTAATGAAATTATTTGGAAAAAAAAGGGCTTCCATGCAGGAATAGCCATCTTTTTGCTCAAATAATAGTTTACTGAGTTTACTTCCTTTTCTAATCACTTTTGGTAATTGTTAACTATTTCTCAGCTATGAGCAACATTTGGACCAACAAGTTATACAACACCAGGTGAGTCTCCTTTGATCCTTTACAAAAGACATTTTAAATACAGAGTCTAAGGATTTTTTAAAAAAAACCTTTTTTAAAAAATAAATACAAAAAGGTGTTTAAAAATTTGATTTTAGAAAGTTACAAATGGACTAAAGGTTTGGATGGATTTGACATAAGATTTTGAAATGAATTATATGAGCCCTTCCTGTGGGAAAATGCTGTTGTTTTGAATTATTTTCAAAAAAAATTGTAGGATGAGACTTTGAAGTACTAGAGGGAACCAGAAGAAACTAAAGATTACAATTAAAAGACAAGAATATCTAAATTTGACTTACTAATACAGAATGGAGCAAAATATTTTAACATTAGACATGATAGCAGTGTTCCAATATCTGAGGGGCTGCCACAAAGAAGAGGGAGTCAAGCTATTCTTCAAAGTGCCTGAAGGCAGGACAAGAAGCAACGGATGGAAACTAATCAAGGAGAGAAGCAACCCAGAAATAAGGGGAAATTTCCTGACAGTCAGAACAATTAACTAGTGGAACAACCTGCCTCCAGAAGTTGTGAATGCCCCAACACTGGAAGTTTTTAAAAAGAGACTGGACAGCCATTTATCCGAAATGGTATAGGGTTTCCTACCTGAGCAGGGGGTTGGACTAGATGATGTCCCTTTCAACTTTATTATTATTATTATTATTATTATTATTATTATTATTATTATTATTATTATTATTATTATTATTATTATTATTATTATTATTATTATTATTATTATTATTATTATTACTACTACTACTACTACTACTACTACTACTACTATTACTATTACTACTACTACTACTGTTATTATTATTATTATTATTATTATTATTATTATTATTATTATATTGGGGAATCTTTGTGAGCAGTGGACTCACAGGTTAATTTTAAGAATGTCTGCCATTATATGTTTAAAAGATGTTATGGAAGAGGAACAAGTTTTATTGGACAAAACTGAGACTAATCTAAAAATGGATTTAAAAATAAAAAGTCTACAAAATGATATGAAAAAATGCTACACTGGATATAAAGATTAAACTGTCATAATGTCATAATAATTAAAATACCAGAACAAATCAAACGAATATATTGGATTTCAAACAGGAGACTTGTTAAAGTTTTGAAGAATTTGTGAGAAGGGACAAAGAAAAAAAATAGAAAAAAATCAAGTTCTAGGATATTACCTGAAGGGATTAAAGATCAAGATTGTTAAAAGTAAAAAGAAGAAATATAAAGTTGGCTTATAAAGTTAAAATAGATATGTTGTTATCTCTGGTGACCTGTAATGGACTTTTGCTGACCAAGGCTGAATGGACAAAGTTTTAAGGATTTATTTATAGATAAGAGATGGGATATGGGAAGAAGAGATCATTTCTTGTATTTTAGGAGAAGGTGATAAATTTCTTTTTCCTTTTTCTTTCTTCCTATTTTTCTTTAGTTTATATTAGTTTTTATCTTTTTAATTGTATTTTTAATAATTAATTAAAAAAGGAAAGACAGTTTGACAAATATGGCTCCAAAATGCAGATTTGCTATGTTTGATTGTTAACATACATAATAGAGCCATTTTAAAATATTCTAGCCCTTTCCAGTCTAAATTCAGCCTTATCCAGTAAACAATATCCTTCAGATATTTGGGAAGTACAATTCTGGTATGGCTGACTCTGGAGGCATCAAGTTGGAAAAGGCTGATGTAATGTATTATACCAGTGGTTCTCAACCTTTTTAATGCCGCGACCCCCAACCGGTCGTAAGTCGAGGACTAAACCGGTCGTAAGTCGAGGACTACCCTCCCGGTTGTAAGTCGAGGACTTTCCCTGCCCGGGAGCGCCGTGCATGCGTGGTTCCGCCCCCTGCACCGGCCGAGACGTAGCTGGCAAGTGGCAGAGACGGAGCAGGCCGACCACCAGCTGGCCCAGCCCAAGGGAGGTAAGGCACCCGCCGGAAAAGGGGAAAAAAATGGACAAAAAAAATGGCGGACAGCCTTGCTTGGCGACCCCCATGAAATGGTCGATCGACCCCTAATGGAGTCGCGACCCATAGGTTGAGAACTGCTGTATTATACAGTAGTGTAGATAGGCATAGGTGATGACAGATATTCTAAGTTCAAATATAGTGCATTGGGATATGAAATCTGATCCTATGCATGTTTTTTCAGAAGTAAACCTCACACACTTGAAATCTCCATTGTCCGTATAAGTCCAGCCTTCCTTGTTTAATGTGATATGCTAGGGCAGTGTCACGACCGTCCGTTGACGACTGGGAATAACCCAAGACGCAGGTACGATGTGCTTTCAGGAGCAGTTTATTCACTCTGAAACAAAGTCAGCACTGGGAGTGGCTTTCTCCCAGTGCTGTAAATAGAGGTACCA
>NW_015387580.1:299856-303702 GCF_001527695.2 Protobothrops mucrosquamatus
GTAGGTGCTGGGCGGCGGCGGGCGGTAGCGGCGTTTCGGCTGGGCGTCCGGCTCCCCCGGACGGTTTGGCGGCGGCGGCTGGCCTCCCCGGGCGGGCTGGGTGGCCGGCTCCCCCGGACGGTTTGGCGGCGGCGGCTGGCCTCCCCGGGCGGGCTCCCACACCCCGCTCGCGGATGGCACGCCTGGTAGGGCGTGACAGGCAGTGGTTTTCAACCTATGGTCCACAGACCCCAGGAGGGCCGCAATGTTGTCACAGAGGGTCTGTGAAGTCTTGAAAAAATTTATGATTTAAATCTTGACTTAAGCCTTAGGGATCCATGGCCATGTTCTGTGGCCAAAAAAGGTATTTAAAGGGGGTGAAGAAGATTGAGAATCACTATTCTAGGGCATCTCTAAAGGCACTAATTCATATCTCCACGTGATAGCATAACAATTTTTACATTCCTCTTCTGGGTAAGTATACAACAGTCAGAATATAATGTTTTCAAGGTTGTCGTTGTTTTGAAATATCTAGGGCTTCAAGTAACAACATTTTACCAGTATAACAACCCATCCCTCCGTTCTGTTAGGATATATTGGCTTCTCTCTATGGTATTTTTAAACTCATCTTTCTATATATCAAGTGCAAATGTTTTGCAAGCTCAGTAGATGCTGGAAAGTTGAAGAACTGTTTAGAAACAAAGCAGCACTGTTTTGCCTCCACAGATGCCTCCCCCGTGTAAATTAAAATGCAAGGAGAAATGTATTTGTACAGAAGCACTCTATAGGACATGCTTAAAATGCATGAAAGAGATAAGCGTTAACATTAGGAAACCTAAGAAAACAATTCTTGGAGCTGGCTGTCAGAGAGATCTCATTGCCTTAAGTAAAATTGCTTTCTCATACCTTATCCCTTTCCCCCTGGCATTCTTGAAATATTTTCATTGCTGTTCCTTTTCCAAGCAGAACTTCTGCACTTCCCTGCCAAATAGCTCAGGCCAAGTCTACTAATTAGCTTTATCTAAAACTCTGTTGACAATAAAAGTTCTCAACATCGGGAAGAAGATATTGTTCACATAAGACAAATTGTTTTTGGCTCTAGGCAAAAAAACCTTCCCTTCGAATAGCATCGAGTCATTTGCATATCCTGCAGGAAGTGTGGTTTTTCTTCTTCTTCTTTTTCTTCGTCTTCTTTTTCTTTTCGGTATTATAAATTCAAATGACTTCTACCAAAACCTAACTCCTGCATGAAGCAGAATAAATGATGGAAGACAGGGAGTAGAGGCCATGAGCCAGTGGGCACGCTCTCTAGAATAAATTGCATGGAATTAGTTTGGTGCCTCGCTTCCCAACTCATTTTTGTCTTAAGATTTAAAAGCAGAAATTGAATGAATATGAATACTTTTTTTTTTCTTGAAGAGGAGGAAGAAGTTTGAGTCACTGAATATTTTTCAGCCTAAGGCAGCAGGGACTGGAAAAATCCACTGATGCCAGTGTTAATTATTGGACAATTGAAGATGCCCATGCTGTCCAAAGCTTGTCTTTCTGTCACAGGCACCGGGAGAAGTTGGTCTTTCTGCATTGTTCCCAGGCTATAGAAAACACTCCCTTTGGAGTTGGGATTAACCCAAATTTCTTATGAAATTGACAAAAACACATTTTCTTTGCCAGTATTTTTAACTGGTATTTTATTTATGATTTCCTTTATTGCTATTTTTCAGATGACCTGTTGAGAGGGGGGGATTTTATTTTTGTTGTTTTAAAATTTTGTTAGTTGCCTTGAGTTAACAGTTTCTAGATCAAGGTCTAACTTTTCAATGTGCCATGGTTTGTTCATGAGCCCAATAGTACTTCAAGAGTTCAAAGACCTGTGCTTCATAAAGAACTACCTGATCCCTTGAAACTGCAAAAACCAAAGATCAAAGGTGGGACACTCTACAACACGGGTGTCAAACTCAATCACGTCACATGACGTATCGTGACGTATTGCGATGTTTCGTGACGTATTGCGACTTTTTTTGCATTTGCAGAGCCGGAGTAGGTGTGGTCTGCATGTGACCTATCCAGTCCGCAGGCCACCAGTTTGACACTCCTGCTCTACAAGGACAATGTTATTCACTATTTTTTTTTCACTGTTTAACTTTAACCTTTTGTATGTTTGTCCATTCTATGAGATCAGCTACACTGAATGTTGAGTTTGAACAGGAAGGTGGTATGTAAAATGAGGAAATGTAAATAAACAGTTAATCTCATCTGCCACTAAGCTATAGCAGGGGTCTTCAACCTGGCTGGGGAGTTCTTGAAATTGAAGTCTACAAGATGGCACAGTGGTTAGAATGTAGTATTACAGGCTAACTCTGCCCACTGCCATGAGTTTGATCCTGATGGGGCTCAAGGTTGACTCAGCCTTCCATCCTACTGAGGTCGGTAAAATGAAGACCCAGATTATTGGGGGCAACATGCTGACTCTATAAACCACTTAGAGAGGGCTGTAAAGCAATATGGGGCAGTATATAAGTCTAAATGCTATTGCTATCGCTATTGCTACAGATCTTAAAATTGCCAAAGTTGGAGATCCCTGAGCTATAGGTTTTTTTGAGGATTTCACCTATTCAATCCACTGTGAAATTTTAAGCTTCACTGTTCCCCAATCCATTGACTTTTCTTATCCTGGAAGTTGGTGCTGCTGTCAGATAATTGTGATCCATCTTACACAAATACATACCCACGTTGCTATTCTCTTTTGTGCTAATCAATGTTGCATAATGTGTAGAAACTGAGTAAGAAAGAGTAAGGCATGCAATAAAATATAAAATATTGAGATCTAATTTCCATGTCACCCCTAGTTTTCTATCAGTATTTGCACATCTGAAAATTTCCCCTCCCATATCCCATCTATGATAAACGTTTTTGCTATGGTACTGTATAGAAATTCATATACGTATTCTCGTTCTTCATTCATGTGATTCATAATTTATGGATCATGTTATCCATAAATTATATCCTCTTCACGGCAAAAGAACTTCATGGCTGGTATTATGCTATATATGGAAACAGAGGGACTGGGAAAAGCCAAATTCTTTCCTTCTGTCAGTTTACCAAGTATTTATTACAGTTATTCCTGCATGATTATGTTGTTTTCATCACACCATTCTTAGTAGTTGTCCTTGTGTGATTAAATTCAACTTCCATCAAGACAATTTGTTTTTCCTAGATATGTTTGCCTTTTTGCTCCATAAGTCTTAGACTGGATGAGGTTTTTTTTTTAAAAAAAATCTAAAAATGAGCATGAATTTGCCTTCATTTCTGTTTTGTTTATTTTTCTTCTCTGCTGCATTTTCCCATGATGGTTCCTTTCTTATGTGAGCCACTCTTAAAACCTCCCTTCCCAGCTATTCCTGTAGTTAGCAGAAACAGCTGTGTGGGGGATAGAGCCTATGCGGAGTGGCATTTGGTGAAACCACTGGGCACCAGAAACAAGCTATTTTCTATAGGGAGTTCCTTCACTGGTTCCATCTCCATACTAGCAGTGTTATACACAATACTAAGGAAATGTCCTTTCTCCTCTTAGCTGCGCGCACCATTTCCTTTCGGTGGATTCATTCACCCCATTGCATTCACTCTTTGTTTGTACCTTGTCTAAGCACTGCTGCATCCTTGTTACTTTTTTTCTTTTGGGTTATCACTGCTCTACTGTATTCATCCAGGGTCAATAATGCAGAGCAAAACTGCACGTGTATTGTACGTATATATTTCCCTCACTTATGCTCAATGTTCCTGGAAAATCTCACATATACTATAATAAATTTGCATAAAGCTAGATACTGAACTAGTGCAAAAATGGAAGTTACAAGATACAATATGTTC